>NC_058089.1:2823912-3069577 GCF_014858855.1 Bufo gargarizans
TGCTCCCCAATGGCCCAAATACTATACTGACAAATAATTGTGGCCTGCAAATTGCCCCCATGAAAATACATGTACCATGCGAAAATAATTATGCCCGGGTGTGGCCTGACCGTTGTGGCATGAGGATGCTCGGTGCTTCAGCTCCTTCAAAATCCTGGCCATCTGGCAATTCTTACCTGCCAGTGACGTTGATCCTGACCCCAAGTCGCGGCAGCTCCTGCATAGACCCATCTGTGCTCTGTTCTCTCCCTCGTTCCGGTCCCTCTGGGCCGGTGTGGCTTCCTGCCTGAACTCTGCCCTGTGAGCACATGGCGCTCTGACTGTGGCCTGCCGCCTAACTCCGCTGTGTCCCGCTCTGCAGCAGTACGGAGGAGAGCTGTGAGGAGGTTCTCCAGTGCTTGTTGCCTCCCTTAGGCTACTTTCACACTTGCGGCAGGACGGATCCGACAGGCTGTTCACCCTGTCGGATCCGTCCTTCCACTATTTCGCCGGACCGCCGCTCCGTCCCTATTGACTATAATGGGGACGGGGGCGGAGCTCCGGCGCAGCACGGCAGTGCACGGTGAGAGCCGCTGAACTAAAAAGTCGGACATGCCGGACTTTTAGTCCGGCGGCCTTTTGCCGTGCACTGCCGTGCTGCGCTGGAGCTCCGCCCCTGTCCCCATTATAGTCAATTAGGACAGAGCGGCGGTCCGGCGGCACGACAAAATAGCGGAAGGACGAATCCGACAGGGTGAACAGCCTGTCGGATCCGTCCTGCCGCAAGTGTGAAAGTAGCCTTACTTGCAACATTTGGGGCTATGCTGGACACGCGGCCCCGCCATCTTGAGCCCCCTGCAGGAGGAGACATGAGAGGTGAAGGGACTTGCTGCTGCCTTACTGGGCCCTGTGGACACTTGGATCTCTTCTGGAGAAAGGATGTGAGAGCTATCCCTGGGGAACTCCTGCAAGAAAGTGTGAAGAAACCCGGGGGCGACCCCCTAATATTAACTATCCACGTCCTGATATACATGGGCTGCAATACTGGCACCTCCACTACTTCCCCTCCCCCTAAGACGCTGGTGGATGTCATGAGCTAAAAACGGAGGAGACTGCAGAAGCTAGTCCTCCTGACCAAATGGAGGTGGATCTGAGTAAAATAGTGACTGCTATTACAAACTGCCAGACCGCACTTATAGCTAAAATAGACCATCTTCAAACAGATCTAACCTGCCTCCGCCATGATATTGATAAGATACGAGTATGAACCGCAGAGGTGGAGAGGCGTTTGGGAGAGGTGTAAGATGTGGCGCACTTGGGAGAAAATCGTGTGCAAGCCCTCCAGCAGCAGGTGAAAATACTATAGGCAAAAGTGGAGGATGCAGAAAACCTCAATAGACGCAATGACATACGCATTAGGGGCCTCCCTGAGAGAGCCAGGGGCCTGCGTTCTCATGTCTTACTTGCAGATTTGTGAATAATCTTTTGAGATTTATATCTATAGTCCTAGCCAGCATAAAGCCTGATTGATCAGGGTCTACAACTGAAAGGATAACACCACGCTAAAACCTTCGCAAAATTTTTTGCGTCGATGTTCAGAAGGGAAATTTGGGTTATATGAACCGCACTGGTCCGGGGGCTTCCCCGGCTTGTGGATTACCACAATAGTAGCTTCCATGAAGGATGGGGGCAGCCTATTGTGCTCAAAGGCATATTCAAACAGTTTAAGGAGCCGGGCACTTTGCTCATCCACATCTAGCTTATACCACTCCAGGGAGAAGCTGTCCGGTCCAGGGGACTTCCCTTCTGCCATGCTCAAAATTGCCATCTTGATCTTCCCTACGGTAATTGGGGAGGCCAAATAACTCCCATCTGATGGGGATAATCGTGTGAGCAGAATGGCCCTCAGGAAATTCTGCAAGTCACTGTTCGCACAGGATGTCTTGGATTCATATAGATCAGAGTAGCAATGGGCAAACTGGTCACATATGTCCCTAGGTTCGAATTCCCTCAGCACTGGTGATACACAAGACCACCGTTTGCGGTGATTCCGTTTTTTAAGAGTAAGCTAGTGCCCTCCCATTCTTGTCTCCCTCTGAAAAAACACCTGCTTTTGAAATAGAAGTTTCTTCTGAGTATATTCCACCAAATGGAAGTTTAGGCGTTGTTGCGCCTCTAACCATCCACTGTGTGTATTGTCACCTGGGTCTTGTATGCATGCCTCTTCCTTAAGAGCTAGTTCTGCCTCTAGTCGAGCACGGGTAGCTCCAAGCCCTTTCCTATGTGACGTATAGCGTGTATAAACATGCCCCGCAGCACCACCTTAAATGCCTCCCACTCTACAACGGGGTCTGAAGACCCCTCGTTATAAGCCTAATAGTCAGTCACGCACTGCTGTGATGCCCTAACCACAGGCAAGACCTCCAACCACTTAGAGTTAAGGCGCCACTGTCTATCTGGGGGTGCAATCGGTTGGGCAAAAATCACAAGCAAAGGGGCATGGTCTGAAATGCCCCTCGGCAGGTACTCTGCCTTGGTTAACAGCGGCAGCAGGTCCCGATTAACAAACACAAGGTCTATATGAGATAGCGTTGCAGACGATGCCAAATAGCAGGGGTATTGGCGATTGACAGGATGTAGATGTCTTCATCCCTCCGCCAGGCTGTGGTCCTCTGTCCAGTTACTGAGCGATCTGCTATGAGTTGCCTGGGGTCGGAGTCTATCAGAAATCGGGTCTAGGACAGCGTTGTAGTCTCCCATGAGATCAGGGGAGCAATCGGTAGGGTCGCCACTTTACTCATTATTTCATCTATTATGCCTTGCTGAAATGGGGGAGGGACATAGAGTACAACGATTCCATAGTCCCCCCCCCCCCCACTGCAGCGGAGATAATAACATATCGGCCAGAGACATCTAGAGAGTAACTGAAAAGAGAGCACTTTAGCTATAAGCACCGAGACTCCTCTAGCATAGTTGCTATATACTGCGTGATAAACAGACCCCACCCATGGCCTCTTCAGAGCTAATACTTTCTGTTCCCTCAGGTGGGTCTCCTATATAATCACCACATCTGGGCTATGGCCCTTAAGGTAGTTAAAGACATGGGGGCATTTCACTTTGTCATTAAGCCCTCAGACGTTCCAGTAGACAAACCCACAGAAGAGAAACCAGTCACACACACATGCATACCATGAGACACAAAGGGAGACAAATAAAACAGACTACCCCATTCCTGTACTAGGACCCCCCCTCCCTGCCCAGACCCTCCCCAACTTATCAGAGCCTAGTGTCCCAAACCGTAGATACGCTAACCTTCCCTTAAAACACAGGGAGACACATAGAACACGGAAAGTCACCAAGTCCTCGGTATTGTCGTACGAATCCCAAGGATCACCGAAGTTGTCCAGTCCAGCAGAAGCTCCTCACAAATATCGCGGCCATCCGTAAGGAATGCATTTGTGCGGACACGTGGGGACCAGCAGCAGGTGATCAGCCTCTTCTATCCAGCCAGTCAGACGCCTCCTCAGGGGTAGAGAAGAATCTTGTAGAATCCCCATCTTGGACTATGAGGCGTGAAGGGTACAGCATGGCGTACTTAATGCCCTTTTCCCGCAGTCGTGTTCTCACCGATGTGAATTGTCACCTCTGTCTCTGGACCTCTGATGAGAAATCCTGGTAGAATGAAATTCTAGTGTTTTCAAACTTTATCTCTTTTAGCTGGTGGGCTGCAGCTAGTATAGTATCTCGGTCTCGATAATTCAGAACTTTCAGAATAAACTGGGATTGTCGGGGATATAAAGCAAATACTATATATATATATATATATATATATATATATATATAAAAACTAACGGATCAAAAGAACAATTATAAAATACAATAAAAATGAATCAATGTAAATTTCAATGATCTACAATGATATGCAGTACCCAGAATTCGCCACTTTATGGTGCCAACAAAACACTACTCAACCAACACAAGAATATTATGCAATACTGCTTTCAATTAGGAGAGATATATCAATCAATTGTTTATGCACAGAAATTCAATAAAGAAAATTACAGATACGAAACCTTGCCCTGCCAAATCTTATGACCAATCTCGGATAATGGTAGTATTGCAATAAAACGTATAAATTATCAGCTTGATATCGAATTATGGAATAAATATTCCCATGAGAGTTTCTCCAATATTATCTCCTTTATTCAGTTATATGCATCGTAACTGAAATCAGGGACAACATTGATATAGCAACTAACGTTACATGTCTGAAAATAAGCGGGTATCTGGCTAAGTATCAAGCCAATTAATTTATATCAATACTACATATAACAGTATATATTACCCAAGGATGTAGGTGATAGGCAGAGTCTAGGGGAAGTCAGCTCTCCAAAATGTCCTGATAATCAAGATCCTTCTCCCGGCTCTCTTTCTTAGTTTTTTTTTTCCTCCTCTTTCTTTTTTTTTCCCCCTCTCTTTGGTATGTGGTTTCTTAATCAAAAACTTATCAGATGAACACACCTTCCTAGTTTGGAACTTTCCAATCATTGTTGGATAGGCGTGTAGATTGATAAGGAATGTGACGTCATAACACTACACAGAATGCAATTTTGCTACTGGTATAGTATTACCTGCTAATACCTAGGTGGCACTGTTGCATCAGCTATAAGCATCATACCATTAAGGGTTAACTCATACATGCCTGACATCTTCAACACTACACATATCTGACATCTGGAGGCCTTGTCTCAGAGCTGAGGGACAAACTTTGATACATGAATATATACTTTGAGGAACATCTAGACAATTCTCACACTGTGGAATTCATGGTCAGATAAGAAATACAATGAAGCTTCTACTTCTGCAGGTGTTGTGCATCTTCTAACTCTTCAAATGTATAATTGATTGTTACAATAACACTAGTTCTTTTGAACGACGCAGTAATCGTCCCATGGACTTACTTCGGCCTACATTACAAATCCATACAAAATAGTGAATATAAACCAACATTGCTCTTAAAGGCAATAAATATCCATTATAACTAGAATAAGTAAATATAACTGTTTACACTTCTGAAAAGGCATAACAGGGTGCAGGAGCCCGAGGTGGCAAGGGCCTGGTGGGTATTCTGTGTGTTTGCTCCACAACAAAACTAGAGGACAGAGTGATAGGCGCCAGACATTGTTTGATAAGTGCTTGGATCCCGAGCGATCGCTTCTCTTGACAATGAAAAAGCCTTTGACTCTGAATCACTGTTCATGTGGGAGACGTTGACTTGCTTAAAGTTCCGGAAAAAAGATACAAAACATCCTGCATGATATGATAGTAAATATGCGGATGTGCATGGCTACATTTATAAAGTCACAGAAAATAATGCACTGTATCAATAGATGCAAACACAACATAAGGACTAAGCCCTCAGTCTCACGATAAAATATATTTTGATCAATGCACATCTGTGGAGAAGCTACCATTGTATGCAGATGATATGCTGGTGTATTTGGCAGATCCTAGACCCTCCCTGGAGGTGCTGCTAGCTATGGTGGACAGCTACGGCACTTACTCGGGGCTGTGAGTCAACTGGGTGAAATCTAGCCTGTGCCTCATTGACGAGGTGGATCGGGCAGAGGTGTCTCTACTCTCACAGAGGAGGTCGATTGTTTTTTTCTATTTGGGGATTCAGGTAAATAAAGACCCCAGACAGTTTTACCAATTGAATGTGGTGCCTACGATGGAATATATTATGTGCAAAATTGTGGCCTGGGAAAACCTGTCTCTATCACTGGTGGGCTGCATAAATATTGTTAAAATGGTGCTATTATCTAAATTGCTATACGTTTACAGAGTGACTCCAATGAAAATTCTCAAAACTCACTTTGACTCCTTAGATAGGGTGCTCAGTGCTGTCACCATTCTTTTGGAGGCACCTGGCCCCCAGGTTGGCAAGGAAATCCCTGAAAGCTTTATATTGGCAGTGGGGATTGGGATTGTCTGATATGTAAATTTGCTATATTGACTGACAGCGGGTTTATGCATCCTGGTGGATTTGGGCAGATGCGAATAATCCGGCGGTGGTTCTTGAGGCAGCGTTAGTGGGCTCATACGAGGCGCTGACAAACCTGGTATATTGGTGGGGGGCATATACGGTGAGGTACTACACTGAAGGTATGGCGGCTGTGGTGGCGGCGTGGACGACGTTTGTGGAGGTGCATGCAGAGGGTGTGGATGGCGAGATCTGGTCCCCCTATATCCCACTGTGGCAGAATAGGCAGCTTAAAGAACTCCTTCATTTGCCTGACTATGAGTTTTGGCCCCAGAAGCGGGTGAGATACCTTACCCAACTTTACCAAGATGGTTTCTTTTGTACTTTTGATAGTCTCCAACGAGATTACAACCTACCCCGCACAAGTTTCTATTTTTATAAATATGAGGCTGGGGCTCCCGGGGATCTGCTCTCCAATGGTATGTTTGCTTTGCCTCGTGATGGACCTGGTCCCCGCTAGACATGACAGACAACTGCTCCGCCTGCTAATGTTTTATGGGAGGAAGATTATTCTCCTTAAGGCCTCTTGCACACGAATGATTGCGCCCCATGGCCATGCTACAGCCCACAAATTGCGGGCCGAAATGCACGAACACCAACCATGGGGCAGCGGATCGCGGACCCATTCACTTTAACGGGTACGTTCTGTGTATTTCCGATCACCGCCGCCCGGCGGGCGGTGATCGGAACCCCTGTGCCTGCTCAAATCATTGAGCAGGCACCTTGGCTAAATGCGCGGGGGGTTTGCGGCTTTACCTGCGGTTTGCAGCTGCTGGCGGTGGTGCCATCGGGACCCCATGCGGCTGTAGGGGGGACCCGATGGCATGGAAGGCATCGCGCTGCCTTCCGGTGACGAGCCTGTGAGATCCAGCCCCCAGGGTATGTAAATAATAACTATTTTTGGAGTTATTACTATGTATTGTAGAAGTAGAGAAATTGAAAGTTAGAAATTTGCAAATTTTTCCAAAATTTTGGTAAATTTGGTATTTTTTTATAAAGAAAAATGATTTTTTTTTAGTCAATTTTACCAGTGTCATGAAGTACAATATGTGTTGAAAAAACTGTCTCAGAATGGCCTGGCTAAGTAAAAGCGTTTTAAAGTCATCACCACATAATGTGACACTGGTCAGATTAGCAAAAAATGTGTCCTGAAGGGGTTAATGGGTCCGCGATCCACCTGTTCATAAAAAAGATAGGCCATGTTCTATCTTTTTGCGGAACGGAAGTACGGGATGAAACCCCACGGAAGCTTCCGTAGGGTTCCTTTCAGCACCGTTCCGCATCTCCGGATTTGCGGACCCATTTGAGTGAATGGGTCCACTTCCATGATGCGGAATGCCCACAGAACGACGCCCGTGTATTGCGGATCCGCAAATGTGGTCCGCAATACGGCCACGGAGCGCACACGTTCGTGTCAAAGAGGCCTAACTGGAAGCCACCTAAGGTCCCTACTCTTGAACAGTGGGTACTCAGACCTACACATGTATAAGTTAACATATGCTGCTAGAGGAACTCCGGATCGTTTTGAGAAGTTTTGGGGTGTTTGGCTCCATGCGGTAAACACTGTTTAGGTATCAACTTGGGTATGGCTGGGGGTGCTCAGGCGTGTGAGTGTGAATGTAGTCTGGTGTATGCTCAGTACTACCTGTGAGGATGCTGCCGCAAATGGACTTACTCATGTGATCTTCTCGGGTTTATCCCGTGATCAACTGAGACCTTATGTCTTAAACTGATGTCTAATGTTTTTCTTTTTTCTTTTAGTATCCCCATTGGGATGCTATTGTATTGTATGCAATTAAAATGTGAAAAATAAATACTATTAAAAAAAGATATTCATAATTATGCCAAGCAGAGTGACCTAAACAGTTATAGTACGCCCTATAATGCCCCTGTAGTAATAATGCCTCCATATTTTGGCTCCAATGGTAATTAAGCCCCCTCCCAATAGTACCCCCAGAAGTAACGAAGCCCGATAGTGCCCCCAGTAGTAATAATGTCTCTTATTTTGCGCCCAGTAATAATAATGCCTTCTGTAATATTAAAGTGCCCCCAGCAGTAATAACATTTCACTGTTTAGTAACCCCAGTAATAATAATGCCCCAATGCTGCCCCAGTAATAGTAATGCACCCTGTAGTGCTACCAGTAAACATAAATCCCCCTACAGTAATAAGACCCCTATAGCACAGTATAATTAATGCTCCTCTATTTTGCCACAGTAATTAAAAATGCCCCCTATAGTAAACCAGTAGTAATAATGCCCCACTGCAGGACTCCAGTGTGTTGATGTCCTGAAGAGTGCGGCCACCAGCCAGGTGCAGAAGTATGTAATACTCCCTGTGTGAATTAATACTGAGAACATTAGGTCGTTATGTACCCCGCCGAAACCTCAAGGAGGGTGCACCAGCACAGGGGTCCCACTGGGCATTAGACCACTGGGAAGTTTCCCAAAATGGTCTATGGCAAGTCTGCTCCTCTGCACAGTGCACTTTATGGCAGCTGCAATGCAGACAGGCAATCCAGATGAAGCTCCACTCTTATTTACAGTCCAATATTACAGGCAGGGGCGTAGCTATAGGGGAAGCAGGGGAAGCGGCTGCTTTGGGGCCCTGACCCAGAAGGGGCCCATCCAGGAGAAGGAGGACTACAACATTTTGTCAGGGCCCCCTCAACAGTATTACACAATGAAATTATATACAGTGACAGTGTAGACGGTGTAAAAAACGGATGGAACAGCGGCCGGGCCTGGTCTGAGAGAGCAATCTTTACTAGCCACAGGAATGGGGGCGGCATGAAAGGAAGGGGTTGCGAAAAAATTACTGGGGGAGGAGGGCCCCATTGAAAAATTTGCTGTGGGGCCCAGTCATTTCTAGCTACGCCACTGATTACAGGGATATCACAAGATTTGGCCTCAGCACATCTCCCCGACCAGGTGATCGTCACACATGGTCCCAGGGAATGGCCTCAGCTCAGATCCTGACCCTCCCAGTACACACAGCAACTACCACACCCAACTTCTTCACTTTGTATTCTCATAATTTCCATGGGCAGGTAGAGGAATGAACAACTACCACCCTCCAACCACCCTACTTAAGTCCAGCATCTCCTGAAGCTGATGAAGTTTATGCCGTTCTTCCTCCTCTATAACATTTAGAAGGGATCTGTCTCCGGACAGTCTACAAAATGTTTATTCAGTGAAGCCCCCAATAACTCACCAAAGCCTCACATCCCCGATCCCCTGAAGGTCACAGCAATCCGGAGTCAAAATGAAGATTGGGGGGGGGGGGGGGGGGAGGCAGACACAATGAATAATCCGGAACACAGTCACCGATATGAGCCCTCCCCCCAATCACACACAGCCTTATTTATGTCTGCAAGGTTCCTCTCCAGCATCATATAGGCCATCAGCAGCACAATAACATTGTCAATAAATAATCACACCCTATAATGATAATGAGATGACTTCTGAACCCGGCCTCTAATGAGATGACTTTGCTGATTCCACTGTATAATGATATGACTCTGCTGATCCCGGCCTCTAATGAAATGATTTTGCTGATTCCACCCCATAATGATTACTCTGCTGACCCCAGCCTCTAATGAGATGACTGCAGATTTCACCCTATCATGGTAATGAGAGGACTCTGATGACCCTGGCCTCTAATGAGATGTCTCTGCCAATTCTACCCTATAAAGGTAATGAGATACTCCGCTGACCTCAGCCTTTGATGAGATGACTCTGCTGACCCCATCCTATAAGAAGAGATTAATGAGATGATTCTGTGACGACTACCGACTCGTGAATAATTCTGACCTCACCCTCTAATGTTATCTGATCCCATCCTCCAACAATAATTATATGTCTGTATTGACCCTACCCTTTAATAACAGTGAGATGACTCTGCCATTCTGTGATACTGAGATGACTTTGCTGACTCCGTCATTTAATAATGGGACGATTGCTTCCTCTATTATTTAATAATGAAATTACTCTGCTCACACAACCATTTAATGATAATGAGATGACTCTGCTGACAATGCCACCTAATAATGAGATGACTCTGCTGACAATGCCACCTAATAATGAGATGACTCTGCTGACAATGCCACCTAATAATAATGAGATGACTTTGCTGACATCTGCTCTCTAATGATAATGAAATAACTCTGCTGACTGAAATGACTCTTCTGATCCTGACCGCTAATGATAATGAGATGACTCTGCTGATAATATAATTCTATGATAATGCATGACTCTGTTGACCTTGCCTTTAATGATAATGAAATAACTCTGACACCACCATTTAATAATAATGAGATGACTCTGCTGACCGTAGCCCCTAATGATAATGAGATAATTCTGCTGATCCAAGCATATAATGAAGTGACTCTGCTGACACCACTCTCTAATGTTAATGAGATGACTCTGCTGATCCCACCTCTAATGATAATAAGTAATCTACACAACAAAGCTGGCAAGTGAGATACAGAAAAGAAGAGAGTAAATATATCAGGTAGAACACATCATCCTTCACCGACACTTTTGAGCATCTTATATTTTTCTTATTATTTTATCTTCAGATGGTCTGATCGTCACGATGAAGGCGCCACTTATCTCGGCCATGAGAGATGAGAATGTGACAATCCCCTGTGAGTTTTCAAACTTTATTCCTGGGAGTACTATAAATGTACAGTGGACCAAATCACAGAATGGAAATAGGACTGAAGTGTTCCGGTATATACCCGGACGACCGAAGGCCTTCAGAGCCGGATCTTATATGGAGAAGGAGAGCAAAATCCAGAGTGGAAATGCCGCACTTCACATCCCGCGGGTGCAGTACAGTGACGATGGAGAATACATCTGTGCTGTTACAGTGACCCCGGACTACAAGGAAGGGAAAAGCACTCTGCAGGTGTCAGGTGAGTCCCACAGGTGCCGGTGTCAGGTGAGTCGCACAGGTGCTGGTGTCGGGTTATATATGTACACAGTGACTGCACCAGCAGAATAGTGAGTGCAGCTCTGGAGTATAATACAGGATGTAACTCAGGATCAGTACAGGATAAGTAATGTATGTACACAGTGACTCCACCAGCAGAATAGTGAGTGCAGCTCTGGAGTATAATACAGGATGTAACTCAGGATCAGTACAGGATAAGTAATGTATGTACACAGTGACTGCACCAGCAGAATAGTGAGCGCAGCTCTGGAGTATAATACAGGATGTAACTCAGGATCAGTACAGGATAAGTAATGTATGTACACAGTGACTGCACCAGCAGAATAGTGAGTGCAGCTCTGGAGTATAATACAGGATGTAACTCAGGATCAGTACAGGATACGTAATGTATGTACACAGTGACTGCACCAGCAGAATAGTGAGTGCAGCTCTGGAGTATAATACAGGATGTAACTCAGGATCAGTACAGGATAAGTAATGTATGTACACAGTGACTGCACCAGCAGAATAGTGAGTGCAGCTCTGGAGTATAATACAGGATGTAACTCAGGATCAGTACAGGATAAGTAATGTATGTACACAGTGACTGCACCAGCAGAATAGTGAGTGCAGCTCTGGAGTATAATACAGGATGTAACTCAGGATCAGTACAGGATAAGTAATGTATGTACACAGTGACTCCACCAGCAGAATAGTGAGTGCAGCTCTGGAGTATAATACAGGATGTAACTCAGGATCAGTACAGGATAAGTAATGTATGTACACAGTGACTGCACCAGCAGAATAGTGAGTGCAGCTCTGGAGTATAATACAGGATGTAACTCAGGATCAGTACAGGATAAGTAATGTATGTACACAGTGACTGCACCAGCAGAATAGTGAGCGCAGCTCTGGAGTATAATACAGGATGTAACTCAGGATCAGTACAGGATAAGTAATGTATGTACACAGTGACTGCACCAGCAGAATAGTGAGTGCAGCTCTGGAGTATAATACAGGATGTAACTCAGGATCAGTACAGGATACGTAATGTATGTACACAGTGACTGCACCAGCAGAATAGTGAGTGCAGCTCTGGAGTATAATACAGGATGTAACTCAGGATCAGTACAGGATAAGTAATGTATGTACACAGTGACTGCACCAGCAGAATAGTGAGTGCAGCTCTGGAGTATAATACAGGATGTAACTCAGGATCAGTACAGGATAAGTAATGTATGTACACAGTGACTGCACCAGCAGAATAGTGAGTGCAGCTCTGGAGTATAATACAGGATGTAACTCAGGATCAGTACAGGATAAGTAATGTATGTACACAGTGACTCCACCAGCAGAATAGTGAGTGCAGCTCTGGAGTATAATACAGGATGTAACTCAGGATCAGTACAGGATAAGTAATGTATGTACACAGTGACTGCACCAGCAGAATAGTGAGTGCAGCTCTGGAGTATAATACAGGATGTAACTCAGGATCAGTACAGGATAAGTAATGTATGTACACAGTGACTGCACCAGCAGAATAGTGAGTGCAGCTCTGGAGTATAATACAGGATGTAACTCAGGATCAGTACAGGATAAGTGATGTAATGTACATAGTGACTGCACCAGCAGAATAGTGAGTGCAGCTCTGGAGTATAATACAGGATGTAACTCAGGATCAGTACAGGATAAGTAATGTATGTACACAGTGACTGCACCAGCAGAATAGTGAGTGCAGCTGTGGAGTATAAGATAACACGTATAGTATAACAAGTATAACATGTAATTCATGATCCGTAGAAGATGAGGCTACGTTCACAGCAGTGCAGATTCATGAGAGAAATAAAAGTGTCTCCAGTCTGCCTTACAGTCCACTTTTAATTGAAAGCAATTTAAAAACTTCCCCTACACGTAGGACCCAGGACCTAACCATTTCTACCAAAAGATGGTCTTAAGGTGGGTTTACACTGCACCATATAACAGCTGATTGTCAGGAAGGAAGCATTCCTTCCCGACAGTCGTCTGCTCGTTCAGTATGGTGGGGGTGGGGGGCACATTTATATGCAGAAATCTCCTCCACTGTATGAGGATGAAGGATGGCTATTGCGATCGCTCATCCCCATACAGAATCATTGGCTGTTTAGACTGCACGATCTGCTGCCCATAAACGATAATTTATGTGCCTGCATGAAAGGATCACCCAATGAATGAGCGTTTCGCTCGTTCATCAGGTGATCGGCGACATATTTAGATGGGCAGATTGTCAGAAACGAGCATTCGCAGGAGAGTTCATTCCCGATAATCTGTCCGACAATCGGGCCATATAAATCCACCTTAAATCATCACTTAAGACCATGTTCTGGTAGAAACGTGTAGGTCCAGGTTCCTACTTGCTCAAGAAGGATGTTCTTTTAATAGTTTTGAATCAATGTGGACTTTAACACACACTGGATACAGTCTTATTTCTCCCACAATTTTGTCTATGTTTAACAAATGAATATATATCATGCAGTACCAGGAGGATATCATGCCGGGTGAGCTGGCCCTTTCTCTGTTTGCAGTGCAGATTGACTCCATGTTCTGGGAAAGTCTTTAGTGTATGGGAAATGTCTCTATGGGCCATTATTAACCTAAAGAAGGCCAAACAAGTGTTCTCTCTTGTGTAGCTGAGCCCTCGGCTGCCCTGATACCCGGAGATGCCATCAGAGTGGAGCTGGGAAACGAGAAAGTGGTGTCCTGTGACATAAGCAACTTTTACCCTGAAGAGATCACCATTCGCTGGGTGCGACACCAGAAAGACTCTACAAAACGCGTTGTCCTGGAGCGAGAGAACTGCATCTGTGACATCACTACTAATACCGATGGGACGTTTAATACTAGCAGTCAGCTGACCTTATATCCTACAATGGGGGACAACGGCTACAAATATTCATGTGAGGTGAAGCATCGATCTCTGCAGCAGGACCTGGTGAAGAACTTCACCCTGACAGTAACAGGTGAGGCGGTTGTAGACAAAAAGAAAGAGAAGGCGCTCATAGGGTGAATATGTAAGGGATTATTTTCCTTTTTTCAGACGAGAGGTAATGTGCTCACCTGTTAAAGTTGCACCTATTGGATGCAACTACAATGAGAGCTGAGTAGATATTAGGGTTGGTTGGTGCCGCCGGCTCTGTCCTAAAAAACACCCTTTGGTCGGTGCCGAACCGCCAAAAGGGTGAGTGTGGGAACTGTAGGTTTGGTGGACCAAGAAGGTCCAAGAGAAAGCGGACAGAATAATGGGCGCAAATCCACAACCAGAGATCGAGAACAAATTGGTTTATTCAGGACAACGCGTTTCGGGGTGCATGACCCCTTTATCAAGTCTACAGAAAGAAATGTATTGATCACATACATGGAATTTTCTGAATAATAGATAAGTGTGAATGATAAAATATGCATACACATGTATAAAAATGTATAAAAGAGTAGATGCGTGGATCCATACTTAAAAAATGAATTCAATTAGATGGAGGGAATAATGATGTTAAAAAACATATTTCATTGAAGCACTTACTGATAAAAGAGGCATGGTAAAAAATATGATAATAAAAGTGCTGTGGTCACAAGAGGATTCGTTAGAGGTACCTTGGACGTTGGCATTGGAATGTGCGCCCATGGCTGGCTATCTAATAAAAACTTAATGTTTTGGTGTCACCGCCATGTTGCATAATTCTGGCCGTGTGTAAGGTGCATTTATGCCCTTGCGGAGGCGTGGGGGGTGTGTTTTTGTCCTTGGGGAGGCGTAGGTAAAGGGGGGGGGGGACACTTTATAAAAAGGGGGGGGGGGGGTAACAGTAACAGGTGAGGAGCCCCAACCCCCGAAATGTCAGAACATCATAGGCTGTGATATTCCATAGGGCAGATACGGAGCCGCCGCTCTATGGTCTTCCTGCTGTTCTTCTTCTATGTCTTATCCCACTGCAAAGTGACCTGAAATCCAGGAGACGGAAAACAGCAGAGAACATCATGGCCCGATGGAACCGGAATATTATACTAAATCCTCCTCACATTATGTACACTCTGCCTTAGGACAGAACCAAAAGGAGTCTCAAAGAAAAACGACTCCCAGAGGACATGTGGATACATCATCCGACAGGATTTTTGGATAAAAATGTCTCATATCCAAAGTTTCTCTGGCATCGTTTCCTTTTTCAAGTATTACGACATCTGAGCATGTATTATGGTTAGTTGGAAAAGGAGACCTGTGTTCCCTGAAACATGTTTGAGGCATTTTAGCCATAAAATCACGTTGGATATCTGGTCTTCTGGATGTCTGTGCCCGTGTGGATGTCATTGTGCGAAAATCGCAGCATGTTCTATATTCTGCGTTTCTCACGCAACGCAGGCCCCATAGAAGAGAATGGGGCTGCGTGAAAATCGCATTGCACCTGCAAGCAAGTGCAGATGCAATTCAATTTTTACGGATGGTTGCTAAGGAGATGATTTTTATAAATAGGGATGAGCCCCAGGACTCCATTAAAGTCCATTTACTTTATTATTTTCCATTATAACATGGTTATAATGGAAAATAATAGCATTCTTTAATACAGAATGCTAAGTAAAATGTCCATTGAGGGTTAAAAAATAAGAAGAATCTTCTTTCTTTTTCTTGCAGGACCTGCAAAAGGACCTGCGCTGACAATTTACTTAGCATTCTGTATTCAGAATGCTATTATTTTCCATTATAACCATGTTATAATGGAAAATAATAAAATCTAAAGAACACCGAACCCGAACTTCAGTGAAGAAGTCCGGGTTCGGGTCTGGGTACCAACATTCAGTTTCTTTTATGACGTGCGTGCAAAACGCATTAAAACGCTTTGCACTCGCGCGGAACAAAACAATTGCAGACAAATTGCGTGCGAACTCGCGCGGGTTTTCCTGAACCCGCCCGCAACGCATCCGGACTGAATCCGGCACGCTCATCTGCAAGGGGCCTTATAATTCAGGTTTTCTGCAGTGTGCCACAGTCCATAGACTTCAATGTGTTTCCCACATTACATCGTTAATATCTTAATATTCATTTCTAAGACCACATTAGAACGTCACCAAACACAAGGGAAGTCCCACCTCCTGTACACTTCTCAATTCTTGACTGGTTAAAAGTTCTTCTTATGTGACAACCTCCAAACATCTATATGCATAAGGAAGACCCCCGCCTCGTTATACTTCATGATAGTTAATTGGCTAAAAGGTTTCTAGCACATATTAGAATGAATATCTAATGGATTTTAACCTTGATCCATTGTCCTCTGATCCCATTGACCTTGAAGAAGTTTGTTCGCTATAAACTAAAGAAGCTGAAAGTGTCCAATAATCAAGTATCTAAAAGACTTATGGAGGACATAAACCTGTCACTAAGACTCCGAGATCTCATAACCAGCTAGTCCTAATCAGAAAACATGTTTTAATCAATCACCTGGGACTTCTATTTTCTTACCAAAAGTCCATCAGAATTATTCACTAAACAAGCTATTTCTACACTTTAACTCTTTCCTAAACTTTGAGGTAGAACTATAAGATGTCTAAGACCTTTCATGATGAACCCACAAGTAGTATCCGACACCATCCACAGCTGCTGGTCTTCCAGTCGGAGTCCATCTGAAGCTGGGGATCTGCAGTGAAGTCAGAGCCCCCCTATATACAAGAAACAGTGCCACAAAGCCTGTAGTTATCTCGCCATGGGAAATGGCAACCAACAGCATGTGTGAAGTGCAGCAAAGAACATGACAACCGAACCTCTAATAGGGGCCCAGAGGGTCTTGCTTTAACCTGTAGACACAGCATTTGATGTTGCGAGAATCAAACCAAAAATCATGATATCTTTTACAGAAGATTTTGCAAATGCAAAATCATTGGATTATCGCTGATTGTGATCTTTCAGCATGCTGCGCACATCTGAGCGTGTATTAAGTCGTCATCCGATCCCAAGATCAGACTGTGGGTTTGGTTTTGTAGGCGAGTTTATAATGATCAGATTACTGCAGAGACCATTGCTCTGTCTAAGGTGAACACTAACGAGTCGCTAACTATTCGATCGTCACCCTTATATCAGTCTCTCCTTTCTTCCCAGGGCCATACAGCCGTCCCTATGGTTTCTTCCAGACATTATGGCCGTTCATTAATCTTTTATTTCTTGTAATTCCAGAGCGAGAAGATAACTATGGAGCAGTAGTGGCTGCCGTGATCTGTACGATACTTGGGATGGCGCTTTTATTATCTGCTGGTTTGCTTTACTACCAAGTCATCAAGAAAGGTGAGTCCTGTGTACGGAGCCTGGTCAGTAAGTCGTCTTGTCCTATGCTGGGTGTGAACAGTGACCTGTGGTGTTTCACTCGTCCTCCGCTGATTCTCAGTTCTCAGGATAGTCAGGTGACATTACGGCTTCTACAGGGGGCTGTCACCCGCATTCAGTGCTCTTGCAGTAAATAGTCGCATAGTTTCACTGCTCTTACAGTAATGAGGTCCATAGTAGGGTTGCACCGGGTATCAAATTATCGATATCCAATTGATACTTTTGTACCAGTATTGATTTGATACCGGAATTTGCCTTTTACCAATACTATGCTGCTCTAGTGTGTAGCCTAGTCTCAGAGAACATGGCGTGCACTGCTCTCAGCAAGCCCCATGTTCCCTCAGCAGCACAGGGGAAAAGGAGGGAGTCTCTCCCTCCCCACTGTGCCT
Source organism: Bufo gargarizans (assembly GCF_014858855.1). NCBI lineage: Eukaryota > Metazoa > Chordata > Amphibia > Anura > Bufonidae > Bufo > Bufo gargarizans. The sequence goes on from NC_058089.1 coordinate 2,841,593, forward strand.
CATCCACCAATGAGAACACAGAGGGACGGAGGAGGGGAGGGGCTGTGGCCACTGTGCCACCAATGAGAAGAGGAGAGGAGCTGTGGCCACCAATGAAGATAACTCACCCATTAATTCAAATACAGAAGGCGGATGCCGGCTGCATAATCATATAGCCGGCACCCGACCTCTGACAGGGAGCTGTGATTAGTGGCAGTTAACCCCTCAAGTCCCGCTCACATCACTCCACACCCAAGCCCGCTAGGGCCTCTTTCACACGAGCATGACTGATTAGGTCCGGATGCGTTCAGTGAAACTTGCACCATTTTGCTAAAAAGTTCAGTCAGTTTTGTCTACGATTGTGTTCATTTTTTTCTGCGCGGGTGCAATGTGTTTTTATATGTTTTTCGCGAACGTGATAAAAAAACTGAAGGTTTACAAACAACATCTCCTAGCAACCATCAGTAAAAAACGCATTGCATTTTTCACTGAAGCCCCATTCACTTTTATGGGGCCACGGCTGCGTGAAAAACGCAGAATATAGAACATGATGCATTTTTCACGCAACGCAGAACTGATGCGTGAAAAAAAATGCTCACATACACAGACCCATTGAAATGAATGGGTCAGGATTCAGTGCGGGTGCTATGCGTTCACGTCACGCATTGCACCCGCGCAGAAACCTCGCTCATGTGAAAGGCAGGTGTGTGTTATTCCCTCATTATCCCAATTACAATGAGCAGATAAAAGGTCAATTTCCAGTCTGCTATCTGCATTTGGAATCTGTTGCTGATAACTATTAGTGAAGCCATCATTAGGCTGAAAAAAACACAACAAACCCATCAGAGAGATAGCAAAAACATTAGGCGCGGCCAAAACAATGGTTTGGAACATTCTTAAAAAGAAGAAACGCACCAGTGAGCTCAGCAACACCAAAAGACCCGGAAGACCACGGAAAACAACTTTGGTGGATGACCGAAGAATTCTTTCCCTGGTGAAGAAAACGCCCTTCACAACAGTTGGCCGGATCAAGAACCTCTCCAGGAGGTCGGTGTATGTGTGTCAAAGTCAACCATCAGGAGAAGACTTCACCAGAGTGAATACAGAGGGTTCACCACAAGATGGAAACCATTGGTGAGCCTCAAAAACAGGAAGGCCAGATTAGAGTTTGCCAAACGACATCTAAAAAAGCCTTCACAGTTCTGGAACAACATCCTATGGACAGATGAGACCAAGATCCACTTGTACCAGAGCGATGGGAAGAGAAGAGTATGGAGAAGGAAAGGAGCTGCTCATGGTCCTAAGCATACCACCTCATCAGTGAAGCATGGTGGTGGCAGTGTCATGGCGTGGGCATGTATGGCGGCCAATGGAACTGCTTCTCTTGTATTTATTGATGATGTGACTGCTGACAAAAGCAGCAGGATGAATTCTGAATTGTTTCAGGCAATATTATCTGCTCATATTCAGCCAAATGAGGATGGACAATGACCCAAAGCATACTGCAAAAGCAACCAAAGAGTTTTTTAAGGGAAAGAAGTGGAATGTTATATAATGGCCAAGTCAATCCCCGGACCTGAATCCGATTGAGCATTTCACTTGCTGAAGACACAACTGAAGGGAAAATGCCCCAAGAACCAGCAGGAGCTGAAGACAGTTGCAGTAGAGGCCGGGCAGAGCGTCACCAGGGATGAGACCAGTGTCTGGTGATGTCTCTGCGTTCCAGACTTCAGGCTGTAATTGACTGCAAAGGATTTGCAACCAAGTATTAAAAAGTGAAAGTTTAAATTATGATTATTATTCTGTCCCATTACTTCTGGTTCTTTAACAAGTGGGAGGCACATATGCAAGTGGGAGTCTACCACATATTGCATAACCCCGCCCCTTTCACAGTACTATTCTAACATAGTTTCAGAGCGCGGTATCGTTATTATTAACACTGTAATATTATTACACTTAAGAAATACATCCAGACCCCTCCTGAACTCTTTTAGTGAACTCACCATCACCACCTCCTCAGGCAGAGAGTCCCATAGTCTCAGTCCTCCATGTGTGGTCTGACTAGTGATCTGTAAAGTGGTAGGACTATGTTCTCATCACGGCCATCTATGCCGCTTATGATGTAACCCATTATCTTATTGGCCTTGCCAGAAGCTGCCTCTGACACTGGTTTTTACAGCTTAGTTTGTTGTTCACTAAAATTCCTAGGTCCTTTTCCATGTCAGTTAGGGCTGCAGTAAACAAATATTTTTGTAATCGAGTATTCTATCGATTATATTTCTCGATTCATCGAGTAATCTAATAAGAAAAAGCTACTTAAAATAACGTACGTAATTAGGTATGTATAAAGTTATTGGTTTAGAGAGGGGTTAATGAAGGCACCTCCAAGGTGCTTTCATTAACCTCTTCAAACCAATAACTTTATACATGCCTATGTAAGCATTAGCAATCCGCCGCACAGACAGAAGGAGCGACCGGCGGCCACAGCGCACGTGAGTATAATGCGCTGCTCTCTGCTCACTAACATACCATGACAGCCAGGACTTCAGTAGCGTCCTGGCTGCCATGGTAACCGATCGGAGCCCCAGCATTACACTGCTGGGGCTCCGATCGGAACTGCAAACTGCCACCAATGATGGGAGGAGGGGGGGGGACCCTGTGGCCACTGCCACCAATAATTAATACTGGGGAGGGAGGGAGGGGGGGGGGTTGCGTTACCAGAGGGGGCAGGCAGATCAGATATCCCTGTGGGATATGGCCGGCAGATTCATTGGTGGCGCAGTGGCCACAGTCCCTCCCCTCCTCCTCCTACTCTGTCCTCATTGGTGTTCAGCGGCAGCCGCGCACAGTGGGTTCAGTCTGACCTCCGAAGGACACTGAAGCGGTGAGTGAGATGCTTAATTTCACTCCCGCTCCGTGATCACGTGATTTAAACGATTCCTCGATGCAGGGAAACTGCATCGATGTATTTTTTGACTCGATTTAATCGAGTTATTCGAATAATAGTTTCAGCCCTAATGTCAGTGTTACCCAATGTATTACCATTTAGTATGTACGGGTGACATGTAGTATGTACGGGGGACTTGCATTATTCCTTCTATGTGCATAACCTTACATTTGTCAGTGTTAAACCTCATCTGCCACTTATCTGCCCAAGCCTCTAGTCTATCCAGATCCATCTGTAGCAGCATACTGTCTGCTGTAGTATATATATACAGTGTACTGTCCTCTGTAGTATATATACAGTATACTTTCTGCTGTAGTGTGTGTGTATATATATATATATATATATATACAGTATACTGCGGAAAAAAACAAATGGAATCCAGCTCCACATAAAATATGCTTTTAATCGGCTTCCATAAAATCCAGACATCAAACAGGACAAATTGCTGTGACGCGTTTCGGGCTATTACATCTTTAGCCCTTCATCAAGACAAACAAACAGACTTAAAAACCTAGGTTTTATACACTGACCAAAAAGTCATATGCACCCCAAAATAGTGCCAATCTAACCGTCATCTCATCCCTCAAAAATGATACCCAACCTGAGACAATTGCCTTAAAACTGGAAAAAAAAACTATGGCTCTCAGACTATGGAGACACTAAAACATGATTTTTTTTTTCAAAAATGATATTATTGTGTAAAACCTTAATAAATAAGAAAAAAGGCATACATATTAGGTATCGCCGTGTCCAGAAGAACCTGCTCTATAAAAATAGCACATGATATAACCTGTCAGATGAACTTTGTAAATAATAAAAAATAAAAACTGTGCCAAAACAGCTATTTTTAGGCACATTTTCCATTTTAATCCTTTTTTCCCCCGAAAATCTTCCAAAAAAGTAAAATTCAGAAATGTTATCTCCATTTTCCATTAAATCTTATGGAACTAAATATAAAATGTCATTCCCAAAATGATCCAAACATGAAGTAGACATATGGGGAATGTAAAGTAATAACTATTTTTGTAGTTATTACTATGTATTATAGAAGTAGAGAAATTGAAACTTGGAAATTTGCTAATTTTTGGTAAATATGGTATTTTTTTTATAAATAAAAATGAATTATTTTTTTTACTCCATTTTACCAGTGTCATGAAGTACAATATGTGACGAAAAAACTATCTCAGAATGGCTTGAATAAGTCAAAGCGTTTTAAAGTTATCACCACATAAAGTGACATTGGTCAAATTTGCAATAAATGGCCTGGTCCTTAAGGTGAAAATGAGCCCGGTCCCTAAGGGGTTAAGATATCCAGGTATAAGGGGCACAAGGGGTTTCAGCAGGGAATCGACTTACTCTGAAAGTCGTTCGGAGTATGACCCTATCCCCGCCACTATAGGTCTTAATGGTGGACGAAAACCCTCCTTGTGCACCTTAGTGAGAGCATGAAAAATAGGTGTGCTAGGGTGTTCCACATATATACATTCCTTTTCTTTCTCAGACAGAACTCCTTCCTGAAGGATGTCGTACAACTTAGTTTGATTGTGGGGGGGGGGGGGGGTTCGTTGCCTGTAGTGTATAGGTGTTCTTATCTTTCAACATACTGTTAATTAGCATTTTATAAACCTCACTATCTGGTAACACCACTGCTCCCCCCTTATCAGCCTTACGAATAACGACATCCTTCATATTTTATAGATTCACTAGAGCTGCATACTTCTTCCATAGCACGTTCTGTGGAGGAGAAATGCTTTCCCAGGGTCAGGTTTCTTGCCAAGCAGTTAACATCTATAATAGTACGATAAAGGTCAAAATGGCAGGACGGGGAAAAAGAAAGACCTTTACACAAAACTTGTTCCTATACTGACAAAATAATTTAATAAGGTTAATTACCTGAATATCTTCAGTCGCTATTTGCGGCGAACAGGATACCGTTGGTCTTTTATGGTGCTTTCTCCCCGCCGTGCGTTTTTTGCCAATATCTTATGACTTGTATTCTCTTTTACTAGTGGGCAATGGCCCGCTGAACCTTCTCCCATAGAGAAATCGGAGACTCCCGGATCTCCCACCAAATCAGGGACCGAGTCATGTGAGTCGGCTTCAATTGAACTGAAAGATTAGAGTCCCGCTTGCCTCTTGATCGATATAACCTCTTCAGAATAGAGCGATCTACTGTTGGACCACGTATATACTGTATAGGTACTATAGTCCGAAAGATCTCGATTGAATTTTCCTTGTTTAAAGCCCATAAGACTCTTCTCCAATTCATTAAGGCTCTCCTTTAATTTCAAATCAATACTGATGAAATTGGGTTCGAATTCATAACACACAATTCCTTCTTGTAGTGTTTTAATTTCATCATGGATTTCCTTCAGTGCGGCCTCCTCATGACTGACAATTAGCCGCATCAATTTTTAAGGAACACTCCGTTAATATATCATGCCACTGTGTAGTAAAAACATCGGAATACGTAGTGGTGGGCTTCTTTTTTATGCGCAAACCCCGAGGTATTTTTATCAAGGTACCTTTTCAAAGAGGTTAGATCCCACCATGTACGTAATTCCTTGGTGAGAAGTCTCTCCAATGATGTCATTTTGATTTTAAGATCCATTTCACCAAACTCAGCTTTATCCAGTATGTTGAAAATATTGCAAATTTTTCTCAGCCGATCCTCATATTTTCCCACAGATCACAATGCTGCGGACATTCTGATATCATACCCAGGATCAAGGAAGTAAAATCTGCAGTATAATAGCAACAGTACAGGGAGTGCACGCTGTCCAGGATACTAGATAATGAAGTGAAGGAAAACGTGTATACCGAAGGGATTGAATAAGAAACATGATTTAATCTTGCAATATAAATAATATTTCTTATCTGTACTGAGCCTCTGTTCCACTTGGCTGGATTCTCCTCCCTCCTCCTGAATCCTATTTACCGTCTCTGGTGTGATTTTCCTTCACTTCATTATCTAATATACAGTATACTGTCCTCTGTAGTATATATACAGTGTACTGTCCTCTGTAGTATATATACAGTGTACTGTCCTCTGTAGTGTATATACAGTATACTGTCCTCTGTAGTGTATATACAGTGTACTGTCCTCTGTAGTGTATATACAGTATACTGTCCTCTGTAGTGTATATACAGTGTACTGACATCTGTAGTGTATATACAGTATACTGTCCTCTGTAGTGTATATATATACAGTATACTTTCCTCCATAGTATGTATACAGTATACTGTCCTCTGTAGTATATATACAGTATACTGTCCTCTTCCATGTTAATTACTTTACACATGTGCAAAAATTGATACTTTACTGTGCAAGCCTTCTACAAGATCATTAATAAATATATTGAAGAGAATAGGGCCCAATACTGACCCCTGTGGTACCCCACTAGTGACAGTGACCCCTCCAGTACTGACCCCTGAGGTACCCCACTAGTGACAGTGACCCTTCCAGTACTGACCCCTGAGGTACCCCACTAGTGACAGTGACCCCTCCAGTACTGACCCCTGAGGTACCCCACTAGTGACAGTGACCCCTCCAGTACTGACCCCTGTGGTACCCCACTAGTGATAGTGACCCCTCCAATACTGACCCATGTGGTACCCCACTAGTGACAGTGACCCCTCCAGTACTGACCCCTGAGGTACCCCACTAGTGACAGTGACCCTTCCAGTACTGACCCCTGAGGTACCCCACTAGTGACAGTGACCCCTCCAGTACTGACCCCTGAGGTACCCCACTAGTGACAGTGACCCCTCCAGTACTGACCCCTGTGGTACCCCACTAGTGATAGTGACCCCTCCAATACTGACCCATGTGGTACCCCACTAGTGACAGTGATCCCTCCAGTACTGACCCCTGAGGTACCCCACTAGTGACAGTGACCCCTCCAATACTGACCCCTAAGGTACTCCACTAGTGACAGTGACCCAATCTGAGTGTGTACCACTAATAACCACCCTCTGTTTTCTATCCCTCAGCCAGTTACTTACTGTAAAGGGGGAAAATTAATTACCAATATTGTGCGAATATCGATAATTGATATTCCTAAATAGGAGGAGCCACCTGGTGATGACTCCGCCTATTTATGCCTTTATATAATAAATACAATATCTTCGCTATGCCTTACACTAATCACTATACTAGCTGCATGCGCCTTACTTACTACCGCTAACAAGTACACACTACACAAAGGGTACAAGTAACACAGTATTTATTAACACCTGACACTACGCACACAATACAGTACTAAATATACAATACTCAACTACACTACACGTTCCCAAATTCCACCCACAAACTAACTATACAATACACATACAGGTATATTAACCCACCCGCCTAGCTCTATACTGTCCCTACGGGGAATGACGAAGGGTTAAAAGGATTTGTTTGCAGAGCAGAGGCATGCTCTACAGAGGATTTGTTTGCAGAGCAGAAGCATGCTCTACAGAGGCAGGCAGGACAGGGGCACGGACATCAGGGGGTACAAAGTGTCCGGGGGGGGGGGGGGGAGGACGGGACCAGGGCAGAGATACCAGGTAATGCCTGGCAGGGAAAGGGTTAATCAGGGGAGAGCAGGCACACAGGGAACCAGGGGATGCAGGGGTAACCCAGGGGTTAAATATGGATCCCAGGGGTGTCATAAGGGTTACCAGGGGTAGGTGGTACAGGGATCGTTGGTGGGATAGGGGAATATGGGTTAATAGGGGGTGATACTTATGCTCGCGTCCAGGGGGGGTCGCTCCTGAGCGCCGATTGCGCTCCTCTTCAGAGGGTCCGGTCGGGGTCCTTCAGGAGGTGGGGGTTCGGACACGGCCTGAGCGCAGGATGCGCTCTCCACTCCAGGTCAGCGGGGGTAGGTGCGGCTGGGTCCGGTCAGTGGCGTTTGTCCTGAGCGCCGATGCGCTCACCAGGTGGGGGGGGGGGGGGCCCGATCCTAACTATTCGGAGGGCGAGATGCGCTCCTCCACGTGGGGGCCCAGACCCTAACTAACCAACGGAATGCCGGGCCGCCAGATATTTAAACCCGGCCGCCCGCGCTGCGCCGCCCACCAGGGGGCGCGCGCGCGCGTCCCCATTATCCACGTGGGCCGGCGCAGTGATATGACGTCACTGTGCCGGCCCGCACATCGGGGACGCTCTGCAGACAGGCGGGAGATCCTTTGATCTCCCGCCTGTAGCTCTCAGCATTCCGGACATCGCAATGGTAATTGCGATGCCGGAATGCGCATAATAGAGGGAGCGGAGGTGTCTCCTCTTTCTCTATTATGCTTTAATTATCTCCAGCCGGGCTGCAGATAATTAAAACAAAAGGATTCAAATTCATTAGAATCTGAATCCTTTTGAGGTCACCAGAAAGGGTCCATGTAGGGGGGGGGGATTTATATGGTATGGGGATATGATAAGGGGGCACAATATGATACAGGGGGCACCTACATATATAATCAGGGAGCACAAGCCCCTGCAATATACGAGGGCACAAGCCCCTACAATATAAGGGGGCACATATTTCCCACAGGGGCCACCATGAGCCCCTGGGGATCATCATGGGCAGATGTGCGCAGATGCTGGGCACATCTGCGCACATCGTCCCATGATGCTGTGGTTGATGTATGCACATATATACCATACATGCCCGCACGTGTTTGCAGGCATGCATGGATATATATGCATACGTCTCAACCGTTCCTCAACAATCCCCCTGTTGTCGGAATATGATACGACAATATAATGGGGGAATGGGTTGAGATATATTTGCCCCCCTTCACCCCATCTTTGGTGGAAGTTCAGGAAGAACTGTAGTGTACACTGATCTTTAGGTACTTAGACATCCCTAATCCAGCTTCCTCCGACCTGCCCTTCACCGTAACCTACTCCTCCGTCCACAGGATACACAGTCTTCTTCTTGACATCTTTCGGTTAACTGGCTCTTGGTGTCGGCCACCCCCACTTTGGAGTGACCACACCCCCACAGTCTCTCGGTAATCCGATCTTCAGGTACGGCCCGCCTCCAAGGAATCTGGAGCGGGTTCACCCTTGCAGTCTTTAACTGGCCTTTCTTTTATCCGTCTCTTGGTGTCGGCCACCCCCACTTTGGAGTGACCACACCCCCACAGTCTCTCGGTAGTTCTGCCGATCTTCCGGTATGGCCCGCCTCCCAGGCATCTGGAGCGGGTTCACCCTCATAGTCTCAGTCCCAACTTTCTTCTATCACAACTTTCCAACGTCTGTTTCCATCTTGACGGGTGCGGTTCTCCCGTGGACAGATTAATAGGTCTTTACAAGGCAGGTCAGACTCTTAAGCGGTGATGTCATAGTACCTAAATTCTACTGCGGAGAACACCTCCACCACACTACACATCCAACCCTTCCCTTAAGAACCTCACCGTTCCAGGGTTCAAGGTGGCAAATGAATAATGCCTGTCCCTATCGTGACCTAACCTTATCCCCATTCACACAAAATACATGTCACATCCCTCCCAACACCACCAAATTCCATTACATGTGTGCACCCATAGAGACTCATGCAACCTGGCATTCCTCTCTACACCTCCAAAGACACCGGTAGGTCGTAGACCCCTGTGTCAATGGGAAACGACTATAGGGTACAAATGTGTACAGTCAAAATATAGCTCACCGCAGTGCGTTGGGCGAGTTTTGGGCTGTCACACATTTGTACCTAGAGTGTCTATGGGTACACCATCGACCGACAAACAAAATCCAATACAATGTGCTATGGGGTTTCAGGGTAGTACATGTTATACGTCCCGAACCCCCATTGAAAACAAAGTGTGTCCATACAATAATATTTGGCTACAGGAACAATGTTTGTGGTGATGTCCTGAGCCTCCTCCTCCAGATAGTTCTGTACAGTTCTGTCTGGTTCTGGTGTATTTTGGTCAATAAGTCCCTTTACCCTCCGATACACAGTCTACTGTAGATGACGATCACCAGAACCAGAAGAAGTTTCACTGCGTGAAACAAGTGCTCTTCCACCCGAACGTCTCTGAATCTTCCTCCAGAGCCTTAAATAATGCTCCCGCTGGATTGTGGCACAGTCTTCCATCTCTAGAACACCTCTAGGCAGAGGTCGCTTGGTTGCCAAAATCCAGTGGGATCCTCTGGAGTCTCCCAAGAGCGTCAGGGGAATAGCTGGCCTCTTCCGTGGCCTCTCCTGGGTTTTTCTTCCGCTCCATATAAAACCTATGGCAGAAGAAAATACCAGGCGCTCCCAGGGGAATTTCTCCCCTAACGGTGCAGTTAAATGTACAAAAATTCCCAGCACCAATACCTTTGACCCCTGGGTAGAGAAAGGTATTGGGCTGCCCTTTGTCTCACAGGACTCCTCATTATCCCAACACTGGTGTCTGAACACCCTACCTTCAGAGGAGCGTGTCCTCTGCTACACATCCCTCTGTACCAACAGATAAGGATGGCCTCCCTACTAGGTTAGGATAACTGGAGTTCTGTGGACAAAGCACCATCTTGATGGCACCGCATCCCTGTCCACTCATGTGTACCCAGGCTGACTTCCCCCTGTGATCCCATCCTGTGGAGGCCCGCGGAACCAACGGCATAGGCATGCCCCGGCGCCCCGGCTCCCCAGGACCCCACAACACAAGAACACAGTCCACACTCTGCTGCCAAACACTCTGCGTCCAATCCCTATCAGAGCTGTGCTACCTGCTCGGACTAGAATTAAGTGCGCAGCACAACATTACACCAATGTTGTCTGTCCGCCCCAGTCCCCAGCGCAACACAGCCTTACCGAAAACCTTGAGCACAACAGTGTTATCTGTATCGATCCGAGACCCTGGTTGCCCAGAATAATATCACATCATCCTTTGTGTGCTGCATGAAGAAGGTCCTTATGCCTTCTCCCGACCAGCAGGATTTCCCGTGTGATATTATCTGCTCGCGACCCTATACGTTCTCGATCCACAGTATAACACTGCTCCGCTCCAAGGGGACACAGAATGAAACAAGACAGCAGACGGGACATTACAACACTACATAAATCAGCCTGGTGGAACACACTCATAGACAAGGACCACCATCAACATCAAAGAGAACGTTACAATGGACAACAAAAACACACAACATGGACATGTATAGGGTACAAACGGTGTAACAAATAGTACAGGGGTGTCAAATGTTGCCTAGCCTAGCTTGGCCACTCTGGCTCCTCAGCAGCTGATGATGCTGCCAAGAGGTTACCCCTTTATGGCCAAGCTGACTAGATCCCGCTGCACGATTTGCTACCTGAATCCCATCACTGGACACATTGCAATTACTTGCACAAGGGCAATTCCTTGCAATGTGTCCTTTGTTCCCACACCTGAAGCACCTGATTGGGCTTTCTGTCCTGTGTGTTTTGCAGTGCTTCGCTATATGACCCAAGCCACCACAAGCAAAGCATTTGATGTTTGCCCGGTGTGGCCTAGGTCCGTCCACACTGCAACCGCGCTCCCTGAATTGTTCCATCTTCAGGGAGGCACTTTTCACGATGTTTCTTTTCCCCAAAGTCAGGGAGAAATCTCTGTTAGTCTGGACAGGCTTGGTCTGGTGATTTGGCCTGTCACAGACTACTCTCCCCCCTATTTGCCCTGTATAGGGCAAAGTTTTGGGATATTCCGACCCTGACTTTATGGGAAAAGAAAGGGCCGGCACCAACTTGGTGATGACCTGTTGCATGCCAGACATTATCTGGGAGCTTACAACAACCTGAGCCTTCAATTTGGCTACCGTCACACTAGTAGAGGCAGTGCGTTCCTTGAAGGCCTTGACCTCAGTATAAGACTGAGTCAACTGAGCCTCAATTTCCTCCTTCTGCTTCTGCATTTCCACTAATTGTGACTGTATCATAGCCACCTGCGCATCTCGGTCAACAGTAGACTGCACATTCTCCGCCAGCTGTGCCCGCAATGCCGAAACCTGGTCGGAACTATTGGCACAGCACTGGCAGTGAACAGCCGGAGGAATTGTCTCTGTTGACTGAGACACCAGCGCCACTTCCTTTGGCTTACAGATGCTAGCCTCAAACGTATGAACGAGTTTGGCCAGCATCCGAAGCCGTTTAGTGGCCTTATTCAACACCGTCCGTTTGTTAACACAAAGCTTGTCATAACTACAAGCCTGTGCCAACAAATCGGACCACAGCATTTCTGCTGACTTGTATGTGGTGGGGAGGATGGGATTGAATGTGCTGTGTCTGCTCAAGTGTTGCAGTGTGGGGAAGTCCATACTCACCGTTTGATGAGCGTCCATCTTCTCCTTGGGGCCGTACCTCTTTGTCCTCGCAGCTGCTTGGAAGAAGTCCATTTTCCTGGATCGCCTCTTCCCGACCAGCCTGACTTTGTACGCTGCTCCCACGAAGATGGATCTCCTCTAGTGACGTGTCCTCTTCTCCCTTGCAATCACTTGAGCGATGCAGTGACCGTGCAAAGCAAATAGCTAAATATTCATTCACAGATAGAACATAGATTCTCTGCTAAAGATTTTGATCTGCGTTTGGTGCTGTGAGGAAGAGTCGCGTTTCCTGTCCGAATTATCAGGTCCTAGACGCTCAGACCGCTGACCACGTCTCTCTTGCCTGACAATTCACAGGATAACCGACCTCTAACCTCAAAACCAAACACAGATTTCAAAATCCAAGCAGTGGGCCTGACTCGCCAATGTAAAGGGGGAATATTAATTACCAATATTGTGCGAATATCGATAATTGATATTCCTAAATAGGAGGAGCCACCTGGTGATGACTCCGCCTATTTATGCCTTTATATAATAAATACAATATCTTCGCTATGCCTTACACTAATCACTATACTAGCTGCATGCGCCTTACTTACTACCGCTAACAAGTACACACTACACAAAGGGTACAAGTAACACAGTATTTATTAACACCTGACACTACGCACACAATACAGTACTAAATATACAATACTCAACTACACTACACGTTCCCAAATTCCACCCACAAACTAACTATACAATACACATACAGGTATATTAACCCACCCGCCTAGCTCTATACTGTCCCTACGGGGAATGACGAAGGGTTAAAAGGATTTGTTTGCAGAGCAGAGGCATGCTCTACAGAGGATTTGTTTGCAGAGCAGAAGCATGCTCTACAGAGGCAGGCAGGACAGGGGCACGGACATCAGGGGGTACAAAGTGTCCGGGGGGGGGGGGGGGGGGACCAGGGCAGAGATACCAGGTAATGCCTGGCAGGGAAAGGGTTAATCAGGGGAGAGCAGGCACACAGGGAACCAGGGGATGCAGGGGTAACCCAGGGGTTAAATATGGATCCCAGGGGTGTCATAAGGGTTACCAGGGGTAGGTGGTACAGGGATCGTTGGTGGGATAGGGGAATATGGGTTAATAGGGGGTGATACTTATGCTCGCGTCCAGGGGGGTCGCTCCTGAGCGCCGATTGCGCTCCTCTTCAGAGGGGCCGGTCGGGGTCCTTCAGGAGGTGGGGGTTCGGACACGGCCTGAGCGCAGGATGCGATCTCCACTCCAGGTCATCGGGGGTAGGTGCGGCTGGGTCCGGTCAGTGGCGTTTGTCCTGAGCGCCGATGCGCTCACCAGGTGGGGGGGGGGGGGCCCGATCCTAACTATTCGGAGGGCGAGATGCGCTCCTCCACGTGGGGGCCCAGACCCTAACTAACCAACGGAATGCCGGGCCGCCGGATATTTAAACCCGGCCGCCCGCGCTGCGCCGCCCACCAGGGGGCGCGCGCGCGCGTCCCCATAATCCACGTGGGGCGGCGCAGTGATATGACGTCACTGCGCCGGCCCGCACATCGGGGACGCTCTGCAGACAGGCGGGAGATCCTTTGATCTCCCGCCTGTAGCTCTCAGCATTCCGGACATCGCAATGGTAATTGCGATGCCGGAATGCGCATAATAGAGGGAGCGGAGGTGTCTCCTCTTTCTCTATTATGCTTTAATTATCTCCAGCCGGGCTGCAGATAATTAAAACAAAAGGATTCAAATTCATTAGAATCTGAATCCTTTTGAGGTCACCAGAATGACCGGACCTTATCCGGTCATCCTGGCGCCTTTACTCAGAATACATCAATGTGAATGCTTGGGCCACATTCACATTGATGCATCTGGGTCCATGTAGGGGGGGGGGATTTATATGGTATGGGGATATGATAAGGGGGCACAATATGATACAGGGGGCACCTACATATATACAGGTCCTTCTCAAAAAATTAGCATATTGTGATAAAGTTCATTATTTTCTGTAATGTACTGATAAACATTAGACTTTCATATATTTTAGATTCATTACACACCAACTGAAGTAGTTCAAGCCTTTTATTGTTGTAATATTGATGATTTTGGCTACAGCTCATGAAAACCCAAAATTCCTATCTCAAAAAATTAGCATATCATGAAAAGGTTCTCTAAACGAGCTATTAACCTAATCATCTGAATCAACTAATTAACTCTAAACACCTGCAAAAGATTCCTGAGGCTTTTAAAAACTCCCAGCCCGGTTCATTACTCCAAACCGCAATCATGGGTAAGACTGCCGACCTGACTGCTGTCCAGAAGGCCATCATTGACACCCTCAAGCAAGAGGGTAAGACACAGAAAGAAATTTCTGAACGAATAGGCTGTTCCCAGAGTGCTGTATCAAGGCACCTCAGTGGGAAGTCTGTGGGAAGGAAAAAGTATGGCAGAAAACGCTGCACAACGAGAAGAGGTGACCGGACCCTGAGGAAGATTGTGGAGAAGGACCGATTCCAGACCTTGGGAAGCAGTGGACTGAGTCTGGAGTAGAAACATCCAGAGCCCCCGTGTACAGGCGTGTGCAGGAAATGGGCTACAGGTGCCGCATTCCCCAGGTCAAGCCACTTTTGAACCAGAAACAGCGGCAGAAGCGCCTGACCTGGGCTACAGAGAAGCAGCACTGGACTGTTGCATGTCATTCGGAAATCAAGGTGCCAGAGTCTGGAGGAAGACTGGGGAGAGGGAAATGCCAAAATGCCTGAAGTCCAGTGTCAAGTACCCACAGTCAGTGATGGTCTGGGGCGCCATGTCAGCTGCTGGTGTTGGTCCACTGTGTTTTATCAAGGGCAGGGGCAATGCAGCCGCTATCAGGAGATTTTGGAGCACTTTATGCTTCCATCTGCTGAAAAGCTTTATGGAGATGAAGATTTCATTTTTCAGCACGACCTGGCACCTGCTCACAGCGCCAACACCACTGGTAAATGGTTTACTGACCATGGTATTACTGTGCTCAATTGGCCTGCCAACTCTCCTGACCTGAACCCCATAGAGAATCTATGGGATATTGGGAAGAGAAAGTTGAGAGACGCAAGACACAACACTCTGGATGAGCTTAAGGCCGCCATCGAAGCATCCTGGGCCTCCATAACACCTCAGCAGTGCCACAGGCTGATTGCCTCCATGCCACGCCGCACTGAAGCCTCCTGGGCCTCCATAACACCTCAGCAGTGCCACAGGCTGATTGCCTCCATGCCACGCCGCATTGAAGCAGTCATTTCTGCAAAAGGATTCCCGACCAAGTATTGAGTGCATAACTGAACATAATTATTTGAAGGTTGACTTTTTTTGTATTAAAAACACTTTTCTTTTATTGGTTGGATGAAATATGCTAATTTTTTGAGATAGGAAATTTGGGTTTTCATGAGCTGTATGCCAAAATCATCAATATTAAAACAATAAAAGGCTTGAACTACTTCAGTTGGTGTGTAATGAATCTAAAATATATGAAAGTCTAATGTTTATCAGTACATTACAGAAAATAATGAACTTTATCACAATATGCTAATTATTTGAGAAGGACCTGTATATACCATACATGCCCGCACGTGTTTGCAGGCATGCATGGATATATATGCATACGTCTGTCATGGTCTTACCTTCTTACTGTTCTCCTTCGTTTGACATGTGCTGGCGGCCATCTTGGTTTCTGGGTTTCTTGTAGCCTCCCACCCTGCGGCTTCTCCTTCCCACTGGGAGGAGCTGGATGCCTAGCTCATATATATATAGGAGGTCTGTGGCTTCAGTTCCTTGCTTGGTCCTCCTGTGTTCACATGCTTCTAAGACTGCTGCTGCTTCTGGTTCCTGATCCTGGCCTCGTCTGACTACCCCGTTGGTTCCTGATCCTGGCTTCATCTGACTACCCTGCCGGTTCCTGATCCAGGCTTCGTCTGACTACCCTTCTGGTTCCTGACCTCTGTCTACGCAAGACCCTGCTTCGGTTTAGCCATCCGTTTGGACTTTTGCTTACAGCTTGATTTTCAATAAAGCCTTCTTATTTCCACTTATCTCTTGTTGTACGTCTGGTTCATGGTTCCTTGACATTAGGACCAAGCCATGAATTCTGACGGTACAGGGCCATCCTCGCTACCTACGCTGGTTGCCAGACTTGATCAGCAGGATCACCTGTTGGGTCGGTTCGCTGTGGCGTTGCAAACCCTGCTTGAACTCACGGCTCATTTCGCTTCCGTTGCCGATGGGTCGGTTGTCGCTCCTGGGCCCGCTCCTACTGCCGCTCCGGTTGTTGCGCCAGAGTCTACCCCGACACCTGTTGCTGCGCCTGCGGTGTCTCGGGGTATGACCGGTTCTGCCCCCCTTCCACAGCGCTTTGGGGGAGAGCCAACTCAGTGCCGAGGTTTCCTTAACCAGGTGGGCATTTATTTCGAGTTGCTGCCACATGCCTTTCCTACTGAGAGATCAAAGGTGGGCTTCTTGATCTCGCTGCTCTCGGACAAGGCCTTGGCCTGGGCCAGCCCTTTATGGGAGAACAACAATCCGGTGGTTGCCGAGTTTTCCGGTTTTGTTGCTTCTCTTCGGAAGGTATTCGATGTGCCGGCTCATGCTGCCTCTGCTGCGAAGCTCCTTATGTCCATCAGACAGGGTTCACGATCCGTAGCTGAATACGCCATTGAGTTTCGTACCCTGGCAGCAGAGGTGGGCTGGAATAATGAGGCTCTGGTCGCTGCTTTCTCTCATGGTCTCTCGGATGCCTTGAAGGATGAGGTTGCAGCTAAGGACCTACCAGTGGAGCTCGAGTCTCTTATTTCTTTCCTGATTTTGATTGACACCAGACTCAGGGAGAGACCTTCCTTTAAGGAGAGCCTGCGGAGGTCTTCTAACAGATTGGCGCCTACGTTTGCTGTCCCACCCGTGCCTCCCTCTCCTCCCACGCCTCCTGGGGATGACTTGTCTGGGGGTGAACCCATGCAGCTGGGGTTTGCTCGCCTGTCCGAGGGGGAGAGGGTACTCCGGAGACGCGAGGGCCGATGCATGTACTGTGGTCTCGGTGGGCATTTTCGGTTGGCATGTCCGAACCGTCCGGGAAACGCTCGCACCTGAGATCCTGTCGGGGGCAGATCTTGGGTGGAGTCTCCTCGTCCCCGGTTTCCCGTGTTGACAAACCACTGATCACTGTTGTCCTCTCCTGGGTCGGGGGCTCGGTGACGACCCAGGCGTTGGTGGACTCTGGTGCTGGTGGTTTGTTCATTGATAGTGTGTTCGCTGCCGCCAATTCCATTCCTCTGCAGCCTCGAGGTTCCCCACTGGCTCTTGAGGCGATAGACGGCAGACCCCTTCTGCCGCCACACGTGACTCATGAGACCCTTCCAGTGGGGATAGCCATTGGTGCCGTTCACAGAGAGTCGGTCTGTCTCCAGGTGATTTCGTCTCCACACTACTCGGTGGTCTTGGGGTACCCCTGGCTCCAGAAGCATAATCCGACTTTCGATTGGAGATCGGCCGAGATCCTCTCGTGGTCACCGCAGTGTGGGGCTAGTTGCATCCATGGGCCTGTCAAGTTGCTGTGTACTTCCTCGGACTCTCTGTTGCCTCCTGAATACGAAGAGTACCGGGATGTATTCGATAAGGTGCGCGCGGTTGCCCTACCTCCGCACCGCCCATACGATTGTGCCATAGAGTTACAATCTGGTGCCGTTCCTCCTCGTGGCAAAGTCTATCCACTGTCGGTAGCGGAGAATGAGGCCATGGAGGAGTACGTGAGGGAGGCGCTTTCACGCGGACACATTCGCAAATCCTCGTCCCCGGCAGGGGCTGGATTTTTCTTTGTGAAAAAGAAGGGCGGTGAGTTGAGGCCTTGCATCGATTACAGGGGTCTCAATCGCATCACGATCAAGAACGCTTACCCGATACCCTTGATTTCTGAGCTGTTCGATCGCCTCAAAGGGGCCACGGTCTTTACCAAACTCGACCTGAGGGCGGCATATAACCTGGTAAGGATCAAGGCGGGCGATGAGTGGAAGACCGCGTTTAACACCAGGACCGGTCATTATGAATCCTTGGTTATGCCCTTTGGGTTGTGCAATGCGCCCGCAGTCTTCCAGGAATTCATCAACGATGTTTTCCGTGACCTGTTGCAGCAGTGTGTGGTGGTCTATTTGGATGACATCTTGGTATATTCTGAATCCATGGAGGCCCACATTATGGATGTCAGACGAGTGTTGCAACGGTTACAAGAGAACAGGCTGTTCGGTAAGCTTGAGAAATGCGAATTTCACCGATCCCAGGTAACCTTCTTAGGTTACATCATTTCCGCTGAGGGGTTCTCCATGGATCCTGAGAAGGTTTCGGCTGTCTTACAGTGGCCCCAGCCCAGTGGTCTCCGTGCCCTGCAGCGCTTTTTGGGCTTCGCCAATTATTATCGGAAGTTCATCAGGGACTTTTCTATGCTAGCCAAGCCTCTCACGGATCTGACCAGGAAGGGCAGTAATTTCCAGGTCTGGCCGCTCGAGGCCATCCGAGCTTTTGAGGCTCTAAAGTCCGCCTTTGTGTCGGCTCCGATTCTGTCGCATCCCAACCCTGGGTTGCCCTTTGTCCTCGAGGTGGACGCGTCTGAGACGGGAGTAGGCGCCCTTCTGTCTCAGCGTAGAACACCAGAGGGTCCTCTGCTTCCTTGTGGGTTTTACTCCCGGAAACTGTCTTCCGCGGAGTGCAACTATCAGATTGGTGACAGGGAGTTATTGGCCATCGTGCAGGCCCTTAAAGAATGGAGGCACTTGCTCGAGGGTTCGGTGGTTCCGGTTCTCATCCTGACGGACCACAAGAATCTGACCTACCTTTCTGAGGCCAAGAGATTGACACCACGTCAGGCCAGATGGGCTCTGTTCTTGTCACGTTTTAATTACGTGGTCTCCTACCTACCCGGTTCCAAGAACATCAGAGCGGATGCCTTATCACGGCAGTACACCGAGCTGTCCGGGGAGGAGTCGATTCCGACTTCGGTCATACCTCCGAATCAGATCCTGGCCGCCATTCGCACCAGCCTGACCTCTCCCCTTGGTGAGCAGTTTTTGGCGGCTCAATCTGGTGCTCCCTCTGGGAGACCCAACGGCAGGTGTTTTGTGCCTGAGGAGTTGCGCACTCGGTTGTTGCGAACCTACCATAACTCCAAGGCCGCGGGGCATCCTGGAAAGAATCAGCTGTCCTGGGCTGTTTCACGTCTGTTCTGGTGGCCTTCTCTACGTTCCGACATCGCCGCATATGTAGCGGCATGCTCCGTTTGTGCCCAGAGTAAGTCCCCTCGGCACCTTCCGTTGGGCCTTTTGCAACCCATAGCCACCGGGGAGCGCCCATGGTCACACCTGGGGATGGATTTCATTGTGGACCTCCCTGCATCCCGAGGCCATACGGTCATTCTCATGATTGTGGATCGGTTTTCCAAAATGTGCCACTGTGTTCCTCTCAAGAAGTTACCCTCTGCACAAGAGTTGGCCACGATTTTCGCCAGGGAGGTCTTCCGGTTGCACGGTTTGCCCAAGGAGATTGTGTCGGATCGGGGGAGTCAGTTTGTGTCCAGGTTCTGGCGCGCCTTTTGCTCCCAGTTGGGGATTCATCTCTCTTTCTCCTCAGCCTACCACCCTCAGTCCAATGGGGCCGCAGAACGATCCAATCAGGCCTTGGAGCAATTCCTTCGTTGCTATGTCTCCGATCACCAAGACAATTGGGTTGACCTCCTGCCTTGGGCTGAGTTTGCCAGGAACACGGCGGTGAACTCTTCCTCTGGGACGTCTCCCTTCATGGCCAATTATGGGTTCCAACCTGCCGTGTTACCGGAGGTATTCTCTCCCCAGGATATTCCGGCTGTGGAGGATCACCTTTCCGTCCTACGTGCTTCTTGGGTACAGATCCAGAGGTCCCTTGAGGTCTCTGCGCAGCGCCAGAGACTCCAGGCTGATCGCAGACGAGCGCCCACTCCTTCCTACCAGGTCGGAGACCGTGTATGGTTGTCCACCCGCAACCTCAACCTTCGAGTGCCCACTCCGAAGCTGGCGCCTCGCTTTGTTGGTCCCTTCCGAGTGCTTCGCAGGGTAAACCCGGTAGCCTATGCCCTTGCGCTTCCTCCTGGCATGCGGATCTCCAACGTGTTTCATGTCTCCCTGTTGAAGCCATTGGTGTGTAATCGTTTCACTTCCTCGGTTCCTCGGCCCCGTCCGGTCCAAGTGGGCAATCGTGAGGAATATGAGGTGAGCAATATCCTGGACTCACGCCTGGTCCGCGGTCGGTTGCAGTTTTTGGTCCATTGGCGTGGTTATGGTCCAGAGGAGCGTTCCTGGGTTCCCTCCGCAGATGTCCATGCTCCTGCTTTGCTCCGAGCCTTCCACGCACGCTTCCCTCAGAAACCGTTCCTTACTCTGCGGAGGAGGGGCCCTTGAGGGGGAGGTACTGTCATGGTCTTACCTTCTTACTGTTCTCCTTCGTTTGACATGTGCTGGCGGCCATCTTGGTTTCTGGGTTTCTTGTAGCCTCCCACCCTGCGGCTTCTCCTTCCCACTGGGAGGAGCTGGATGCCTAGCTCATATATATAGGAGGTCTGTGGCTTCAGTTCCTTGCTTGGTCCTCCTGTGTTCACATGCTTCTAAGACTGCTGCTGCTTCTGGTTCCTGATCCTGGCCTCGTCTGACTACCCCGTTGGTTCCTGATCCTGGCTTCGTCTGACTACCCTGCCGGTTCCTGATCCAGGCTTCGTCTGACTACCCTTCTGGTTCCTGACCTCTGTCTACGCAAGACCCTGCTTCGGTTTAGCCATCCGTTTGGACTTTTGCTTACAGCTTGATTTTCAATAAAGCCTTCTTATTTCCACTTATCTCTTGTTGTACGTCTGGTTCATGGTTCCATGACAACGTCTCAACCGTTCCTCAACACTTACCCACATACAGACATTTTCTCCCAGTCCGAGCATTCTCATTTGATATATATATTAACCTTCCATGTGGTACAGTGTCAAATGCTTTGGAGAAGTCTAGATATACGACATCCATTGACTCTCCGCGGTCAAGTCTAGAACTTACCTCCTCATAGAAACTGATTAAATTAGTTTAACATGACCAATCCCTCACAAAGCCATGCTGATATGACATTATTTGCTTATTTGCATTGAGGTACTCCAAGATAGCATCTTAGAAAACCTTCAAACAGTTTACCCACAACAGATGTTAAACTTACCGGCCTATAGTTTCTGGGCTCTGTTTTTTTACCCCTTTTTGAATATTGGCACCACATTTGCTAACCAAGTGGAACGCTCCTTGACAGTATAGAGTCCTTAAATATCAGAAATAAGGGTCTGGCTATAACATTACTTATTTATCTTAGGATACAGGGGTGTTTGCCATCTGGTCCTGGCGATTTTGTCTATTTTAATTTTTTGAAGACGCCGCTGTACTTCTTCCTGAGTCAGGCAGGGCACTATAAACGTGAAATTTACTTTTACACTCTGCATTTCATCTGACATCTTTCATCAGTTTATTTTCCTCAGTGAATACAGTGGAGAAAAAAAACATTAAAAAGCTTTGCTTTCTCCTCGCCGCTTTCTGCGACTCCCCCCTCATTACTCTGTAAAGGGCCGACACCTTCAGATTTATACTGTTTACCATTTATATAAATGAAGAACATTTTAGAGTTAGTTTTACTTTCTTTGGCAATGAATCTCTGTCTAGTTTGGCTGCTTTTATTTGTCTTTTACATATTCTATCTTTTTGTCATTTATTGCTTCCATTACATTTCTATTTATCCATGTTGTTGTTTTCTTGTTCCTCATCCTTTTGTTCCCATAACATATGTACTTTTTTGAAGTTTGGTATTTTTGTGCCTCCCTGAAGAAACCCTCTTTTAAATGACAATTGGAAGGTTATTATTTTGTGGTCACTATTTCCCAGGTGTCCCCCAACATGGACATCTGTTGTTCTGTCAGGCCTATTGGTTAGTACTAAGTGCCTCTAGTTGGGTCTTTTTATGAGAGCTACAGCTTTCAGTTTCCCAGTCTATATCTGCGGAGTTCCCCCATAATAACCACCTCATTATGATTTGCCGCCTCATCTATCTTGTTATATATACCGGTATATTAGGCGGCTTATAACAAACTCCTATCAGTATTTTATTATTGTTTTTGCCTCCATGTATTTCTACTGTCGGGTTGTAATAATTCAATTAAGAATTATTAATTATGGTCATAAAATAATTAACCATAAAAAAATAAAATTTATAAAATAAATATCTTAAAATCATGACCTGGTGAATTGTAGACAACCTAATTGATACAATTCACATCTGAGTCCGACTATTTCCTCAGATAAATAAGTTCTTTTTGACGTGAGATGACGTTAATGATAAAACATCTAGTTCTGCATTATACAATAATACACAGGTTTATAGAAATATGCAGATTTATTGGTTACAAGGTTATAAACATATATAAGTAAATAAACACAATGATACATGCAAATGAATATATATATAAAGCATTACAAGCTTAACAATACACGTGAGTGGAAATAACTTGTCACATTATAACAAAGCTATTATTAGGTTAGGGTATCAAAGTAGGAACATAAGTTATATATATTACCTCTGTTCAGAGAAAGCCTCATGATATCAGGACGGGCATGTCTAATCCTAGACATCAATATGGAATGCTAAATACATTCCGCCCCCTCTAACCAACTACACATCACATGACTTCAGGCATGGGCAAATCCAATCAAGGATATAACTTAGAAGAGATAACTGTATCCTTCCGCCCCACCCTGGATCTGTGGATGGCACTGCCATCCACAGATCCCCCTACAGTGCCATCCACAGATCCCCCTCCCCGACGCTCACAGCAGTATATTTATAAAGTATAAGCAGTATATTTATAAAGTATATTTATCAGTATTCTTTATTTATCAGTATTCTTTGGATATCTTACTTTATCGTTGCTCCGGTAATAGCAGGCAGTGCGGGGAGCGGCGCTCACTCACTGACGTCACGCGCCTGCTCCCACTAGGCGGCGCAGGCGCATGATGTCAGTGAGTGAGCGCCGCCCCCCGCACTGCCTGCTATTACCGGAGCAAAGACAAAGTAAGATAGACTCGAGTATAAGACGAGGGGGCTTTTTGAGCACAAAAATATGTGCCCAAAAACTCGTCTTATACTCGAGTATATACGGTAATATTTTGGTGTGTTTATTATTTTTTTTTAACTTTTTTTTTTTTACAGTTTATTTAATAACTATTTCCCCCCTTAGGAGCTAGAACCTGGAATCTAATAGGGTAAATAGGACCTCACACTCTCCCTGCTGCCCTGTGCATAGTACACACAGCAGCAGGGAGCTTGCCATGGCAGCCAGAGCTTCAGTAGCATCCTGGCTGCCATGGTAACCGATCGGTGTAATCCTGGGGCTCCGATCAGAAGCTGCCACTGCCACCAATGAGGAGCGGACCCTGTGGCCACTGCCACCAATGATTTTAATACTGGGGGGGGGGGGGGGGGAGTGCACTGCACCACCAATGACAATTAACCTTTAATTCATGTGCCTGCAGCAGAATCACATAGCTGGGAGCTGCGATCAGCAGCAGTTAACCCCTTAGGTGCCGCAGCTATGTGATTCTGCTGCCGGCAGCTGTATTTGTATTAAACGAGAGAACCTGTCACCTAAAAACGCCTCCCAAACCACCAGCATTACCTTAAAGTAGCCAGCAGTATGTTTCTGAAGATCTTTTTCTTCCTGCAAAATCTTGAAAAACAAACTTTAATCCCCTGCACGTGCTATGTAACAGCAGAGTTTGAAGTCAAGAGGGCAGCAGCCTCCTCGCTTCAAGTCAGGATAGCCACGCCCCCTTTCCCTGCCCCTTCACCTTTGATTGACAGCCGCACACGTGAACATTCTGACGCGCACTCACACCCAGAAGCCTGTGAATGGAGCCGCTGAAAACGACCTAACAGCGGTATACAGCAATGTGCAGGCGCGTTAATAGAGACGTCAGGGCTCATGTGTGAGACTTCGGCCGGCTTTGCTATACAGACAAAAACTGGCTTTCAATTAAAAGCGAAGGGGCAGGGAAAGGGGGGCGTGGTTATCTTGACTTGAAACGAGGAGGCCGCTGCCCCCGTGACTTCGAACTCTGCTGTTACATAGCGCGTGCAGGGGATTAAAGTTAGGTTTTCAAGATTTTGGTGCATCTGGCCGGAGGAAGAAAGGGATCTTTAGAAACGTAATGCTGGTGGTTTGGGAGGCGTTTTTTAGGTGGCAGGTTCTCTTTAACTTTCATTGGTGGCGCAGTGCGCCCGCCCCTTCTCCCCTGTGCTGCTGAGGGAACATGAGCGCGCTGACAGCAGTATGCGCCATGTTCTATGATGCTAGGCTGTGCAGTAGCGCAGCCTAGTATCGATAAATGTCAAATCCCGGTATTGTATCAATACCGGAACAAAAGTATCGATATTTCGATACCCGCAACAACCCTAGTTCCTAATCTATTGTGCGGTTTTGTCTTTGTCTCCTACAGAACCCCCCAGCATTTCTGAGATCACCGTCAGCGAGCCACTGATTGACATGAACAGGGCGACCCTGACCTGTCACATTATGAACTTCAAGCCTAATGATCTGGAGATCTTTTTATGTCTGAAGAGACGTGGAGGGGAGATGAAGGAGGTCCACACCTGGAGGTCCAGAGACTTGACCCGAGTGGGGATGGATGATGTGGAGCAGCAGAGGCTGATGAATGGGAATGTCAACCACACACAGAGGCCCCTAGACCTGGACCTGAAGATGAAGGCAGATCTAAAACCCAATAGATCCCGTCTTCTCCGCTGTATTTCCTGGCGTAGACTTTCCACTTACAGCTGTCAGTGTTCTATTCACATCACCCCCAGCTTTTCTGAAGATAACGGAGCAGAATTCTCTGTACGTGTATCACACCCGGCACTGACAGAAGCAACCTCTCAGCAGAGAACCCTATGGGTCACCGGAGGTAAGTCGTCTCTCTCATAAGGGTCATATAATGGTAAGGTGATGTTATAGACTCGGAGGAGCATCTGGAATTAATGCATTATCTCTTATATATATAAAAATGAATTTCTGTCTGTCTGTCTGGATGTTCTTTATGCGCGACCAAACGACTGGACCGATCTTCACCAAATTTGGCAAACAGGTACATCAGGTGTCCGGTTACTGTTAAAGGGGTGGCCACTGTGAATGTCACTGTTAAAAGGGGTGGTCACTGTTAAAGGGCCAGCCACTGTAAAAGTCACTGTTAACCACCTCCGGACCGCCTAACGCAGATGTGCGGTCCGGAGGTGGCAGCGCTGCGCAGAGTCACACATATACGCGTCATCTCGCGAGACGCGAGATGACGCGAATATGCGCGCATGCGCAGTTCGCGCCGGCATTTCGCACAGGAGTATTTCGTCAGCAACCTGCCAGCCATGATCATTGGCTGGCAGGTTGCTGATTTTTAAAAAATCCAATCAAAGTGCCAGATAGCAGATCATATTAGTAAATATGATCTGTTATATGGCTGCCTGCTCCTCTGCTGGTTCTTTTCGTCGGTTGGATCCAGCAGAGGAGCAGGCTTCACAGTGAGTACACCAAACATCACACTTTAGCCCCAGATCACCCCCCTGCACCCCAATTAACCCTTTGATCGCCCCTGTCAATCACAAGTGAAAAGAAAAAAGTGATCAGTGCAAACTGTCACTTTTTTTTTTCACTGGTATTGACCGTTAGGTTTTAGGTATAGTTTAGGCCCCTTGGTTAGGTAGTTTAGGGATCGGTTAGCGCCCAGCCGCACCGCAGTCCGTTATTCGCTGATTAGCGTATCGCTAATCAGCATTTGTACTTTTATAGTATCTGGAAGTGATCAAAACTGATCACAGTCAGATCTATAATAGTACTAGTGTCACTTTAGTTCTCCCTCCACCCAAAACGCAATGTTTGCCCGATCAGGCCTGATCGGTCGCCCACACGTGCGTTCGCCCACACCCGCCCCACCGCAGTGACAAAAAAAAAATTTTTTTTTGATCGCTGCACATTCAATTTACACGCACTGCGGCGATAAAAATCAGTTTTGATATTTTTTATCAACCGCAGCGGCCTCCGGTACTTCGCTAGGCTCCCCTTTGTAAGACAGGCTTGCTTTTTTTTTCTTGGGTAGTCTCAGGGAATACCCCTAAATTTAGTTGCCCACATGTCTAACAGGGGGTATTCCTCTGAAGAGGCCTACAGGCTTCTGACCCAGTCGGATGAGGAGTGGGAACCTTCATCTGATAAATCCAGCGGGTCAGAATACGAACCTGTAGAAAGCAGTGGCTCTCTGACCCAAAGTTCGGACGAGGAGGCTGAGGTCCCTGATACCACCAGGCGTACCCGGCCCCGTGTCGCTAGACCGCAGGTTGCGCAGGATCCGCTTCAAGAGCAGCAGAGTGGGGCTGGCGCTGTCGGATTACGTGGTGAGGCATACACCAGCAGCGCAGCCCATCCTGGACCTAGTACCAGCACTGCCGTACAACCTGGTGAAGTAGCGAGCACCAGAAGGGCAGTTGAAGCTGGTACGGTGGCACGTGCAGTAGTGACCCCGTCGCAGCCACCGCAAAGACGTGCCCGTAGAGCCCCTAGAATCCCAGAGGTGCTGGCAAACCCTGATTGGCAGTCCCCAACTTCAGCCGCACCCGTAGTTTTCCCTTTCACTGCCCAGTCTGGAGTTCGGGTTGAGACAGCTCAGATCGGTTCGGCCCTGGGATTTTTTGAGCTGTTCTTGACTGCGGAGCTTTTAGACTTAGTTGTGGCAGAAACAAATCGGTATGCCACACAATTTATAACCGCTAACCCGGGAAGCTATTATGCCCAGCCTTTCTGGTGGAAACCAGTCCAAGTTTCCGAAATTAAAACTTTTCTGGGCCTCCTCCTCAACATGGGCCTGACAAAAAAGCATGAATTGCGGTCATATTGGTCCACAAACCCGATTCATCACATGCCCATGTTCTCTGCTGCTATGTCCAGGACACGATTTGAGGTCATCCTGCGTTTCCTGCACTTTAGTGACAACACCGCCTCCCGTCCCAGGGGCCACCCTGCTTTTGACCGGCTCCACAAAATTCGCCCCTCATAGACCATTTCAACCTGAAATTTGCAGATATGTATACCCCAGAGCAAAACATCTGCATAGACGAGTCCCTGATACATTTTACCGGGCGCCTTGGCTTCAAACAATACATCCCAAGCAAGCGCGCCCGGTATGGGGTCAAATTGTATAAGCTCTGTGAAAGGGCCACAGGCTATACCCACAAATTTCGGATCTATGAGGGAAAAGATCAGACCCTGGAGCCGGTCGGTTGCCCTGACTACCTGGGGAGCAGTGGGAAGACAGTTTGGGACTTGGTGTCACCCTTATTCGGCAAGGGGTACCATCTTTATGTGGACAATTTTTACACAAGTGTGGCCCTCTTTAGGCATTTGTTTCTAGAACGGATTGGCGCCTGTGGTATCGCGCGAACTAGTCGCGCGGGCTTCCCCCAACGGCTCGTTAGCACCCGTCTTGCAAGGGGGCAGAGGGCCGCACTGTGTAACGAAGAACTGCTCGCGGTGAAATGGAGAGACAAGCGTGACGTTTACATGCTCTCCTCCATTCACGCAGACAAGACAATACAAATTGAGCGAGCAACCCGTGTCATTGAAAAGCCCCTCTCAGTCCACGACTATAACCTCCACATGGGAGGGGTCGACTTCAATGACCAGATGTTGGCTCCGTATTTAGTTTCCCGACGCACCAGACGCTGGTATAAGAAGGTGTCTGTATATTTAATTCAATTGGCTCTGTACAATAGTTTTGTTCTCTACAGTAAGGCTGGGAGAACTGGATCCTTCCTCAAATTTCAGGAAGAGATCATCGCGAACCTCCTGTATCCAGGAGGTTCCGTGGCCCCATCCACCAGTGTAGTTAGCCGTCTACACGAGCGACACTTCCCCAGTGTCGTTGCTGGTACCTCAAACCGACCGCCACCCCGAAAAAAATGTCGTGTCTGTAGCAGGAGTGGAATAAGGCGTGACACCCGTTATTTCTGTCCTGACTGTCCCGACCACCCTGCCCTATGCTTAGGGGAGTGTTTCCGAAAGTACCACACACAGGTACACCTAGCATAGGGATCATCTCACCAGGACAGGCACACAGGGCTATTAGGGCCCATTCACTCACTGCTGCTGCAAACCTCTCCTTTCACATGGGACAAAGTGCATAACGCACTTCGCCACATCTTTGGGCGATTTGCGCTTTGCACATTGACCCATGGGGAAGGAGAGGTTTGTTCTATAAAGGTAAAATAACAAACAAACAAAAAAAAAAAAACACACCAGTAAGCAAACACGTTAATGTTCAGTTCAAAAAGTTAAAGTTACATGTTCTGTTGCAAAGTTAATAAAATTATTGCGTTGCGGCCTGGTTTTTTCTTTTTTTTTGTCTTTTTACCTTCCAGGTGGACCAACCGATCGACTAGCTGCAGCACCGATGTGCATTCTGACAGAAGCATTGCGCTGCTGTCAGATTACACGCAAGTCGGTGTATGCGGCGCTGCAAGACGGGATTTTCTCCTCTGCAGTGACAGATACGTTTGCCGAGGCATGCGAGCTGAGGAGGAGGCGGCGTTCCTATGCTTTGGCAAACACTTTGTATGTAAAAAAATAAATAAAAATCCCGGCAATGATTTATTCGTCCACATCGATTGATGCGAATGGAGAAATCTGGTTTGCCAGGGCATACGAGCTGAGTGGGTATGGATGTAGGGCGGAGCTCCTATGTCCTGGCAGACGCCTTTCCCCTCCATTTTTTTTTTTTGGCAGAGATTTTTTCATCCACATTGATCGATGCGAATGAAGAAATCTGTGCCGTTCATTTTTTTCTTTCAGCCCAGAGGCTGAACGGGAAAAAAAAATCTCATTACTCGTATGCTCAATATAAGGAGAATAGCAGAAACTCCTAATGCTGGCCATACATGTAATGATTGCGGAGACCCTCAAATGCCAGGGCAGTACAAACACCCCACAACTGACCCCATTTTGGAAAGAAGACACCCCAAGGTATTTGCTGAGGGGCATATTGAGTCCATGAAAGATTGACATTTTTGTCCTAAGTTAGCGGAAAGTGAGACTTTGTGAGAAAAAACTAAAAAAAAATCAATTTCCGCTAACTTTTGCGAAAAAAAAAAAAAAAATTCTATGAACTTGCCAGGCCCCTCATTGGATACCTTGGGGTGTCTTCTTTCCAAAGTGGGGTCACATGTGGGGTATTTATACTGCCCTGGCTTTTTAGGGGCCCTAAAGCGTGAGAAGAAGTCTGGGATCCAAATGTCTAAAAATGCCCTCCTAAAAGGAATTTGGGCACCTTTGCGCATCTAGGCTGCAAAAAAGTGTCACACATCTGGTATCGCCGTACTCAGGAGAAGTTGGGGAATGTGTTTTGGGGTGTCATTTTACATATACCCATGCTGGGTGAGATAAATATCTTGGTCAAATGCCAACTTTGTATAAAAAAATGGGAAAAGTTGTCTTTTGCCAAGATATTTCTCTCACCCAGCATGGGTATATGTAAAATGACACCCCAAAACACATTCCCCAACTTCTCCTGAGTACGGCGATACCACATGTGTGACACTTTTTTGCTGCCAAGGTGGGCAAAGGGACCCATATTCCAAAGTGCACCTTTTGGATTTCGCAGGCCATTTTTTACAGATTTTGATTGCAAGGTACTTCTCACACATATGGGCCCCTAAATTGCCAGGGCAGTATAACTACGCCACAAGTGACCCCGTTTTGGAAAGAAGACACCCCAAGGTATTCTGTGAGGGGCATGGCGAGTTCCTAGAATTTTTTATTTTTTGTCGCAAGTTAGTGGAATATGAGACTTTGTAAGAAAAAAAAATCATCATCATTTTCCGCTAACTTGTGACAAAAAATAAAAAGTTCTATGAACTCACTATGCCCATCAGCGAATACCTTAGGGTGTCTACTTTCCGAAATGGGGTCATTTGTGGGGGTTTTCTACTGTTTGGGCATTGTAGAACCTCAGGAAACATGACAGGTGCTCAGAAAGTCAGAGCTGCTTCAAAAAGCGGAAATTCACATTTTTGTACCATAGTTTGTAAACGCTATAACTTTTACCCAAACCATTTTTTTTTTTGCCCAAACATTTTTTTTTTTATCAAAGACATGTAGAACTATAAATTTGGCGAAAAATTTATATATGGATGTCGTTTTTTTTGCAAAATTTTACAGCTGAAAGTGAAAAATGTCATTTTTTTGCAAATAAATCGTTACATTTTGATTAATAACAAAAAAAGTAAAAATGTCAGCAGCAATAAAATACCACCAAATGAAAGCTCTATTAGTGAGAAGAAAAGGAGGTAAAATTCACTTGGGTGATAAGTTGCATGACCGAGCGATAAACTGTGAAAGTAGTGTAGTGCCGAAGTGTAAAAAGTGCTCTGGTCATGAAGGGGGTTTCAGCTAGCGGGGCTGAAGTGGTTAAAGGGGTGGTCACTGTTAAAGGGGCGGTCACTGTGAAAGTCACTTTTAAAGGGGTGGGCACTGTGGAGGTCTCTGTTAAAGGGGCGGGCACTGTGTAAGTCACTGTTAAAGGTGCGGTTACTGTTAAAGGAGCAGTCACTTTTGAAAGTCACTGTTAAAGGGGAAGTCACTGTGAAAGTCACCGTTAAAGGTGCGGTCACTGTTAAAGGGGCAGCCACTGTGAAAGTCACTGTTAAAGGGGCAGTCACAGAGAAAGTCATTGTTAAAAGTGCAGTCATTGTGAAAGTCACTGTTAAAGGGACGGTCATTGTGAAAGTCACTGTTAAAGGGGCAGTCACTGTGAAAGTCACTGTTAAAGGGGCAGTCACTGTAAAAGTCACTGTTAAATGGGCGGTCACTGTGAAAGTCACTGTTAAAGAGGCGGCCACTGTGAAAGTCATTGTTAAAGGCGCGGTCACTGTGAAAGTCACTATTAAAGGGGCGGTCACTGTGAAAGTCACTGTTAAAGGGGCGGCCACTGTGAAAGTCACTGTTAAAGGGCCGGCCACTGTAAAAGTCACTGTTAAAGGGTCGGTCACTGTTAAAGGGGAGGTCACTGATAAAGGGGAGGTCACTGTGAAAGTCACTGTTAAAGGGGCGGTCACTGTGAAAGTCACTGTTAAAGGGGCAGTCACTGTGAAAGTCACTGTTAAAGGGGCAGTCGCTGTGAAAGTCACTGTTAAAGGGGCGGTCACTGTGAAAGTCACTGTTAAAGGAGCAGTCACTGAAAGTCACTGTTAAAGGGGTGGGCACTGTGGAGGTCACTGTTAAGGGGCAGGCAGTGCAGAGATCACTTTTTAAGGGGCGGGCACTGTGGAGGTCACTGTTAAAGGGGTGGTCACTGTTAAAGGGCTGGGCACTCTGGAGGTCACTGTTAAAGGGGAGGGCACTGTGGAGTCCACTGTTAAAGGGGCGGGCACTGTGAATGTCACTGTTAAAGGGGCAGCCACTATGAAGGTCACTGTTAAAGGTGTGGTCAATGTTAAAGAGGCGGGCTCTCTGGAGGTCACTGTTTAAGGGCGGTTAGTGTTAAAAGGGCGGACATTGTGGAGGTCACTGTTAAAGGGGCGAACACTGTGGAGCTCACTATTAAAGGGGTGGACACTGTGGAGGTTACTGTTAAAGGGGCGGACATTGTGGAGGTCACTGTTAAAGGGGCGGTCACTGTGGAAGTCACTGTTAAAGGGGCAGGCACTGTGCAGGTCAGTGTTAAAGATGCGGTCATTGTTAAAGGGGCGGACACAGTTGAGGTCACTGTTAAAGGGGGCGGGCAGTGTAGAGGTCAATGTTAAAGTGGTGGCCACTGTGGAGGTCAATGTTAAAGGGGCAGGCACTGTGGAGGTCATTGTCAAAGGGGCGGGCACTGTAGAGGTCACTGTTATGGTGGAAACTGTTGATATCTTTTTACGACACACAGAAACATAAAAAATAGATTAAATATACCCGTGCGAAGCCGGGGCCTTCTGCTAGTCTCTTATATATATATATATATATAAAAATGAATTTCTGTCTGTCTTCTTAATGCGTGACCAAATGACTGGACCGATCTTTGCCAAATTTGGCACACAGGTACATCAGGTGACCGGGAAGGTTTTAGATCCCAGGTCTCTAGGACATACAGCCAATACAAGCCTGCAAGTCTTTCTCTTCAAATCCCAACTGCCATAAACACGGTTTTACTCCAGGTTTCCGTTTCCACCCAGCCATTTTTCTTTATTGCTTAAAGGGGCGGGCACTGTGGAGGTCACTGTTAATAAAGGGGCGGGTGCTGTGAGGGTCCCTGTTAAAGGGGCGGGCACTGTGAAAGTCACTGTTAAAGGGGCGGGCACTGTGAGTCACTGTTGAAGGGGCGATTAATGTGAAAGTCACTTTTAAAGAGGCGGGCGCTATAAAGGTCCCTGTTAAATGGACGGGCACTGAGAAAGTCACTGTTATAGGGGCGGGCACTGGGAAAGTCACTGTTAAAGGGGCATTCACTGTGAAAGTTACTGTTAAAGGGGCGTTAACTGTGTACTGTACTGTATTTTCACTTTACAAAGTCTGATCAGACTTCTGCCTTTAGCAGAAGTCTGATCAGCACCATGGACAGCCTCTGATCAGCACCATGGACAGCCTCTGATCAGCACCATGGACAGCCTCTGATCAGCACCATGGACAGCCGGAAGCCTGTGAAGAAGCATCACTCGCTGCCACAACAGAGCAGCGGGTGATGGGGAGGGAGGGGAGCCGCCTCACTCTCCCATCGGGGGCTGAAAAGGCACAAGGACCGCGGGGATCAGAAACTTCCAAAAGCGCTGCTGAATTGACCTGCGGTTTGCAGAGATCGCCGATACGGAGGGGGGGGGGGGATGTGATTTAAGCAGGCAACTAGTTCCGATCACAGGACATACAGGTAACGCCCTGTGTCCTTAAGGTCACTGTTATAGGGGTGGGCACTGTGGAGGTCACTGTTAAGTCAGCAGGGTACTGTGAGGTCACTGTTAAGGGAACGGGGTACTGAGGCAGTCACTGTTAAAAGGACGGGTGCTGTGGAGGTATCTGTTAAGGGGGCAGGGAACAGTGGAGGTCACAGATAAGGGGACGGTTCCCTATGGAGGTCAGTGTTAAGCGGCGGGTTGCTGTATAGGTCACTATTAAGGGGACGGTGCCCTATGGAGGTCAGTGTTAAGGGGCGGGTTGCTGTATAGGTCACTGTTAAGGGGACGGGCCCCTGAGGAGGTCAAGGGAGTGGGGTGCTGTGAAACTCACTGTTAAAGGGGCGGGCTGCTGTGAAGGTCAAAGTGAAGGGGATGGGCTGCTGTAGAGGTCCCATTTTAAGGAGGCGGGGCACTGTGGGGGGGCAGTGTGAAGGGGTGAGGGGCTGTGGAGTTCACTGTTAAGGTAGCGGGGTACTGTAGAGGTCCCATTTTACGGAGGCGGGGCACTGTGGGGGGGGCAGTGTTAAGGGGTGAGGGCTGTGAAGTTCACTGTTAAGGTGGCGGGGTACTGTAGAGGTCCCATTTTACAGAGGCGGGGCACTGTGGGGGGGGCAGTGTGAAGGGGTGAGGGGCTGTGAAGTTCACTGTTAAGGTGGCGGGGTACTGTAGAGGTCCCATTTTAAGGAGGCGGGGCACTGGGGGGGCAGTGTGAAGGGGTGAGGGGCTGTGAAGTTCACTGTTAAGGTGGCGGGGTACTGTAGAGGTCCCATTTTAAGGAGGCGGGGCACTGGGGGGGCAGTGTTAAGGGGTGAGGGTTGTGAAGTTCACTGTTAAGGTAGCGGGGTACTGTAGAGGTCCCATTTTAAGGAGGCGGGGCACTGGGGGGGCAGTGTTAAGGGGTGAGGGCTGTGAAGTTCACTGTTAAGGTAGCGGGGTACTGTAGAGGTCCCATTTTACGGAGGCGGGGCACTGTGGGGAGGGGGGGCAGTGTTAAGGGGTGAGGGCTGTGAAGTTCACTGTCAAGGTGGCGGGGTACTGTAGAGGTCACAGTTATGGGGGATACTGTCTATCTTTTAACGACACACAGAAACATTTAAAAAAATGAAGTATACTCGTGCGAAGCCGATCCTTCTGCCAGTATAACTATAAACGTTGAACTGTATTTTCTTGGTTTGATCTATGACCTGGGAGCAGCCGGAGACTTACGCCCTCGGCCCTACTTCTGTTTTGAGCTGTGACCTGGAGGGGGCTCCTGTCTGCCGCATGATGTGGGCCGGACTTCTGACCTGGGGGGGGCAGTCCATCTTGATCTGTGACCTGCGCTGGTCTTGAGAAACATCCCTCTCTGTCCGGGATCTGACACAGACCTTCATGTCACAAGAAAATGACCATCTAATGATCCGAATACATCATTACGGATGTCAAAACTCTCGTGTATGGCCAGCAGGAAATTGAGGTAATAATGCCTAAATCAATATTTTTTGTTGATCTTGCAGTTGCTCCGAGGCTATTAAAGATCTTCAGTCCACCATATATGACGCATGAGGTGCCGATGATGCTGGCTTGTCCCATAAATGGATTTAAATCAAAGACTTTAGCGATAACATGGCTGAAGAAGGACAAGGAGGACCAGGAGACCGAAATCGTAAGATGGGATTCTGATGATGGGGCCGACGTGAACGATGATGTCCATAATGTAATAAAGAGTGAGCATGACGACAAGTCCTACAGCATTTTAAGTACCTTAAAGGTAAAACCAACTGTGAACTGCGACGATGGAGTGAAATACATCTGTAGGACCTTCCACCCCGCGACAAGTCAATCGGCAGAACAAGCACTGGTCATGGCGGTCTCAGGTGAGAGATACAGGGAGTACTGGGATATTACAGGTGGGAGGTACAGGGGGTATTGGGATACTACAAGTGAGAGGTACAGGGGTTATTAGGATGTTACAGATGAGAGGTACAGGGGGTATTGGGATACTACAGAAGGGAGGTACAGGGGGTATTAGGATGTTACTGGTGAGGTACAGGTGGTATTAGGATGTTACAGGTGAGAGGGACAGGGGGTATTAGGACATTACAGATGAGAGGTACAGGGGGTATTGGGATACTACAGGTGAGAGGTACAGGGGGTATTAGGATGTTACTGGTGAGGTACAGGTGGTATTAGGATGTTACAGGTAAGAGGAACAGGGGGTATTGGGATACTACAGAAGGGAGGTACAGGGGGTATTAGGATGTTACTGGTGAGGTACAGGTGGTATTAGGATGTTACAGGTAAGAGGAACAGGGGGTATTGGGATACTACAGCTGAGAGGTACAGAGGGTATTGGGATACTACAGGTGAGCGGTACGGGGGTATTAGAAAGTTACAGGTAAGAGGTACAGGGGATATTAGAATGTTACAGCTGAGAGGTACAGGGGGTATTAAGACATTACAGGTGAGAGCTTCAGGGGGTATTAGAACGTCACAGGTAAGAGGTACAGGGGATATTAGGATGTTACAGGTGAGAGGTACAGGGGGTATTAGAACGTTACAGGTGAGAGGTACAGGGGTATTAGGACATTACAGATGAGAGGTACAGGGGGTATTAGGAGCTTACAGGTGAGAGGTACAGGGGGTATTAGGAGCTTACAGGTGAGAGGTACAGGGGGATATTAGGACGTTACAGGTGAGAGGTACAGGGGGTATTAACATGTTACAGTTTACAGATGAGAGGTACAGGGGGTATTAATATGTTACAGTTGAGAGGTACAGGGGGTATTAATATGTTACAGTTGAGAGGTACAGGGGTTATTAGGACATTACAAATGAGAGGTACAGGGGGTATTAATATGTTACACGTGAGAGGTACAGGGGGTATTAGGACGTTACAGGTGAGAGGTACAGGGGGTATTAGGACGTTACACGTGAGAGGTACAGGGGGTATTAGGACGTTACATGTGGGTCGTACAGAGGGTATTAAGGTGTTATAGGTGAGAGGTACATGCAGGGCCGTCTTTACTATTGATTGGACGTGGGCAAGAATTTATTTGGGCCCCCTGGATCCCGCCTTCTCACACCCTAGCATGCAATCACGCCTCCACCACAGCGCACACACACACACACACACACACACACCTCGTAGAGTAGTAAACTTTAATAGGAACTGGTTCACAAATCAGTCCTTAGCTTGACCTATTTACCACCTGTAGCTTCTTTTAACCTCGGTCTTATAGTATATTTTTATTAATAGTTACACACGTGAAGAGTATCAGTGTATCACACTGCTCCACAGCAATACAACTCACAGTAATGTGCGATGTGCAAGTACATCACAGATCACCTCAGCAATAAAATGCATAGAAAAGTGTAGAGTGTGACTATCACAAGCTCTACAGCAATACAAGTCACAGCAATGTGCAGCGTGTGAGCGCATCAGAGCCAACCCACTGCTGTCCCATAGGGAAGCTTCGGGAGGCTACTGCGCATGCGTGGCTTCATAGAGATGCTTTGAATCAATGCATTTCTATGAGGAGTGTTTAGCGTGAATGGACTAGGAAGCCCCTCTAGTGGCCGTCTGATAAGTGGCCGTCTGATGAGCGGCCACTAGACGTGTTCCTTGGCAGTAGTGTAAATGCTGCCTTTTTTTCTGAAAAGGCAGTGTTTCCATTAACAAGCTTGCAGAGACATGCTACAGACACCGGAACTACTACGTTTAGCTGTTGTGGTTCTGGTGACTATAGTGTCCCTTAAAGGGATTCTGTCACCTCCCCTAACCCAAAAAACGATTTTAAAGCAGCCATGAAGCACAGCTTACCTGGATTAGGCTGTGCTCTTTTATCTTGTAATCCGTCCAGCAATTTCTGCAAAAAATGACTTTTATTGATATGCAAATGTTTATGTAATTTTTTTTTTACAATGTGTGCAGATAGTACTGTACTACAGCGAGTCCCAGTTGTCCCGATATTAGTGTGCCACCCACAGACCCCCCCCGATATTCGTGTGCCACCCACAGACACCCCGATATTAGTGTGCCACCCACAGACCCCCCCGATATCAGTGTGCCACCCACAGACACCCCGATATTAGTGTGCCACCCACAGACACGCCGATATTAGTGTGCCACCCACAGACACGCCGATATTAGTGTGCCACCCACAGACACCCCGATATTAGTGTGCCACCCACAGACAACCCTCTATTAGTGTGCCACCCACAGACACCCCTCTATTAGTGTGCCACCCAGACACCCCAATATTAGTGTGCCACCCACAGACACCCCTCTATTAGTGTGCCACCCAGACACCCCAATATTAGTGTGCCACCCACAGACACCCCGATATTAGTGTGCCACCAACAGACACCCTTCTATTAGTGTGCCACCAACAGACACCCTTCTATTAGTGTGCCACCAACAGACACCCTTCTATTAGTGTGCCACCAACAGACACCCCGATATTAGTGTGCCACCAACAGACACCCTTCTATTAGTGTGCCACCAACAGACACCCCGATATTAGTGTGCCACCCACAGACACCCCTCTATTAGTGTGCCACCCAGACACCCCAATATTAGTGTGCCACCCACAGACACCCCGATATTAGTGTGCCACCAACAGACACCCTTCTATTAGTGTGCCACCCACAGACACCCCGATATTAGTGTGCCACCAACAGACACCCTTCTATTAGTGTGCCACCCAGAAACCCCAATATTAGTGTGCCACCCACAGACACCCCTCTATTAGTGTGCCACCCAGACACCCCAATATTAGTGTGCCACCAACAGACACCCCGATATTAGTGTGCCACCCACAGACACCCCTCTATTAGTGTGCCACCCACAGACACCCCGATATTAGTGTGCCACCAGACACCCCTCTATTAGTGTGCCACCCACAGACACCCCGATATTAGTGTGCCACCCACAGACACCCCAATATTAGTGTGCCCCCAACAGAAACCCCTCTATTAGTGTGCCACCCACAGACACCCCGATATTAGTGTGCCACCAACAGACATCCCTCTATTAGTGTGCTACCCGCAGACACCCCTATATTAAGTTCCCAGCCAGAGACACCCTTCTTTTAGGTTCCTAGTCAGAGACACCCCTATATTAAGGCCCCAGCCACAGATGTACCTATATTAGTGTGCCACCCGCAGACACCCCGATCTTAGGGTCCCAGACACAGCTGTCCCTATATTAGTGTGCCACCCGCAGACACCCCTATAATAGGGTCCCAGACACAGATGTCCCTATATTATTGTGCCACCCGCAGACACCCCGATCTTAGGGTCCCAGACACAGATGTCCCTATATTATTGTGCCATCCGCAGACACCCCTATAATAGGGTCCCAGACACAGATGTCCCTATATTATTGTGCCATCCGCAGACACCCCGATCTTAGGGTCCCAGACACAGATGTCCCTATATTAGTGTGCCATCCGCTGACACCCCCATATTAGGGTCCCAGACACAGATATCCCTATTAGTGTGCCATCCGCAGACACCCCGATCTTAGGGTCCCAGACACAGACACCCCGATATTAGGGTCCCAGACACAGATGTCCCTATATTAGTGTGCCATCCGCTGACACCCCCATATTAGGGTCCCAGACACAGATATCCCTATTAGTGTGCCATCCGCAGACACCCCGATCTTAGGGTCCCAGACACAGACACCCCGATATTAGGCTCCCAGGCACAGATGTCCTTATATTGGTGTGCCATCCGCAGACACCCCGATCTTAGGGTCCCAGACACAGACACCCCGATATTAGGCTCCCAGGCACAGATGTCCTTATATTGGTGTGCCATCCGCAGACACCACCGATATTAGGGTCCCAGACACAGATATCCCTATTAGTGTGCCCCCCCTGCCACCCGCAGACACCCCTATATAGGGTCCCAGACACAGATGTCCCTATATTATTGTGCCACCCGCAGACACCCCGATCTTAGGGTCCCAGACACAGATGTCCCTATATTATTGTGCCATCCGCAGACACCCCTATAATAGGGTCCCAGACACAGATATCCCTATTAGTGTGCCACCCGCAGACACCCCGATCTTAGGGTCCCAGACACAGACACCCTGATATTAGGGTCCCAGACACAGATGTCCCTATATTAGTGTGCCATCCGCAGACACCCCGATATTAGGCTCCCAGGCACAGATGTCCTTATATTGGTGTGCCATCCGCAGACACCCCGATATTAGGGTCCCAGACACAGATGTCCCTATTAGTGTGCCACCTGCAGACACCCCTATATTAGGGTCCCAGACACAGATATCCCTATTAGTGTGCCACCCGCAGACACCCCTATAATAGGGTCCCAGACACAGATATCCCTATTAGTGTGCCATCCGCAGACACCCCGATATTAGGGTCCCAGACACAGATATCCCTATTAGTGTGCCACCCGCAGACACCCCTATAATAGGGTCCCAGACACAGATATCCCTATTAGTGTGCCACCCGCAGACACCCCGATCTTAGGGTCCCAGACAGAGACACCCCGATATTAGGGTCCCAGACACAGATGTCCCTATATTAGTGTGCCACCCGCAGACACCCCTATATTAGGCTCCCAGACACAGATGTCCCTATATTAGTGTGCCACCCGCAGACACCCCTATATTAGGGTCCCAGACACAGATGTCCCTATTAGTGTGCCATCCGCAGACACCCCGATCTTAGGGTCCCAGACACAGACACCCCGATATTAGGGTCCCAGACACAGATGTCCCTATATTAGTGTGCCATCCGCAGACACCCCGATATTAGGGTCCCAGACACAGATGTCCCTATATTAGTGTGCCACCCGCAGACACCCCGATATTAGGGTCCCAGACACAGATGTCCCTATTAGTGTGCCACCCGCAGACACCCCGATATTAGGGTCCCAGACACAGATGTTCCCGTATTAGTGCGTCGGTCACAGACCATTAACCGATGAGCAGCATTTAGTATTGAACTTAGAACAGGTGCCTATTGTAATAATCTGTCCAGGGATTTAGAGAGGAGCCCGGTGATGGGTCGCAGTCCTCCAGGGCGATCCTCCAGGTCATGGTACTAATCACAGGAAGAAATGATCCTTAATGTAGAATGATATCCAGCCTGATGACGGTGTGATGTTCCCTCAGCTGTTCCTGTGCTGGGTCCCATACAGCAGACAAAGGGCGAGCTCTACGTGAAGGAGGAGATGAATCTGACCTGTAAGATCCATTCATTTTACCCGGCACCTATAGAGGTCACATGGTGCACAGAAGATGGACGGGTGCTGAACTCTACCCTCTCCGACCTCCTCCCTGACCCGACTGGTCTGTACCAGGTCACCAGCTCCATGAAATACTGCCCAACAATGAAGGACCTGAAAAAGACATTCACGTGTGAAGTGAGACATGGAAGTACTGGAGTCACGAGAAAAACTACGTGGAAACTGGAAGATCTGAGTGAGTGGGGATAAGTGTATGAAATGTTAAATGACACTATATGGAGTTCAATATCAGGCCCTACGTCTTCATTATTGACTTCAGTATTCCATTCAGTGCCATTGCGACAGGTGTATAACATCCAGTGAATCCTGTACATGCAGTCTGCCTTTGCACAGTATATATACACACTGTATACGCATTACCACAGTGTATAACATCCAGACCCCGGCCATGCAGTCTACCATTACCACAGGTGTATAACATCCAGCCTCTAGCCATGCAGTCTACCATTACCACAGGTGTATAACATCCAGCCTCTAGCCATGCAGTCTACCATTACCACAGTGTATAACATCCAGCCTCTAGCCATGCAGTCTATCATTACCACCGGTGTACAACATCCAACCTCTAGACATGCAGTCTGCCATTACCACAGTGTATAACATCCAGCCTCTAGCCATGCAGTCTACCATTACCACAGTGTATAACATCCAGCCTCTAGCCATGCAGTCTGCCATTACCACCGGTGTACAACATCCAACCTCTAGCCATGCAGTCTGCCATTACCACAGTGTATAACATCCATCCTCTAGCTATGCAGTCCACCATTACCACAGTGTATAACATCCAGCCTCTAGCCATGCAGTCTACCATTACCACCGGTGTACAACATCCAACCTCTAGCCATGCAGTCTACCATTACCACAGGTGTATAACATCCAGCCTCTAGCCATGCAGTCTACCATTACCTCAGTGTATAACACCCAGCCTGTAGCCATGCAGTCTACCATTACCACAGGAGTATAAAATCCAGCATCTAGCCATGCAGTCTGCCATTACCACAGTGTATAACATCCAGCCTCTAGCCATGCAGTCTGTCATTACCACAGGTGTATAACATCCAGCCTCTAGCCATGCAGTATACCATTACTACAGGTGTATAACATCCAGCCTCTAGCCATGCAGTCTACCATTACCACAGGTGTATAACATTCAGTCTCTAGCCATGCAGTTTACCATTACCACAGGTGTATAACATCCAGCCTCTAGCCATGCAGTCTGCCATTACCACAGTGTATAACATCCAACCTCTAGCCATGCAGTCTACCATTACCACAGGTGTATAACATCCAGCCTCTAGCCATGCAGTCTACCATTACCACAGTGTATAACACCCAGCCTGTAGCCATGCAGTCTACCATTACCACAGGTGTATAACATCCAGCCTCTAGCCATGCAGTCTGCCATTACCACAGTGTATAAAATCCAGCATCTAGCCATGCAGTCTGCCATTACCACAGTGTATAACATCCAGCCTCTAGCCATGCAGTCTGCCATTACCACAGTGTATAACATCCAGCCTCTAGCCAGGCAGTCTGTCATTACCACAGGTGTATAACATCCAGCCTCTAGCCATGCAGTCTGTCATTTCCACAGGTGTATAACATCCAGCCCCTAGCCACGCACTCATGGTCCCCATACATGTGTATATTGCAGTGGTATATTTTCAATGTTACATACAGTCAGGTCCATAAATATTAGAACATCAACACAATTCTAACATTTTTGGCTCTATACACCACCACAATGGATTTGAAATGAAACGGACAAGATGTGCTTTACCTGCTGACTGTCAGCTTTACCTGCAGACTGTCAGCTGTAATTT
The DNA here is from genome assembly GCF_014858855.1 of Bufo gargarizans. NCBI lineage: Eukaryota > Metazoa > Chordata > Amphibia > Anura > Bufonidae > Bufo > Bufo gargarizans. Next base: position 2,883,891 of record NC_058089.1, read on the forward strand.
GAGGGTATTTACATCCACATCAGGTGAACGGTGCAGGAATTACAGCAGTTTGCATCTGTGCCTCCCACTTGTTAAGGGACCAGAAGTAATGGGACAATTGTCTTCTCGGCTGTCCCATGGCCGGTGTGTGTTATTCCCTCATTATCCCAATTACAATGAGCAGATAAAAGGTCCAGAGGTCATTTCCAGTCTGCTATTTGCATTTGGAATCTGTTGCTGTCAACTCTCAAGATGAGATCCAAAGAGCGGTCACCATCAGTGAAGCCATCATTAGGCTGAAAAACACAACAAACCCATCAGAGAGATAGAAAAAAACATCAGGCGCGGCCAAAACAACTGCTTGGAACATTCTTAAAAAGAAGGAACGCACCGGTGAGCTCAGCAACACCAAAAGACCCGGAAGACCACGGAAAACAACTGTTGTGGATGAGCGAAGAATTATTTCCCTGGTGAAGAAAACACCCTTCACAACAGTTGGCCAGATCAAGAACACTCTCCAGGAGGTAGGTGTATGTGTGTCAAAGTCAACAGTCAGGAGAAGACTTCACCAGAGTGAATACAGAGGGTTCACCACAAGATGTAAACCATTGGTGAGCCTCAAAAACAGGAAGGCCAGATTAGAGTTTGCCAAACGACATCTAGAAAAGCCTTCACAGTTCTGGAACAACATCCTATGGACGGATGAGACCAAGATCAACTTGTCCCAGAGTGATGGGAAGAGAAGAGTATGGAGAAGGAAAGGAGCTGCTCATGGTCCTAAGCATACCACCTCATCAGTGAAGCATGGTGGTGGTAGTGTCATGGCGTGGGCATGTATGGCGGCCAATGAAACTGCTTCTCCTGTATTTATTGATGATGTGACTGCTGACAGAAGCAGCAGGATGGATTCTGAAGGGTTTCGGGCAATATTATCTCCTCATATTCAGCCAAATGCTTTAGAACTCATTGGACGGCGCTTCACACTGAAGATGGACAATGACCCAAAGCAAACTGCAAAAGCAACCAAAGAGTTTTTTAAGGGAAAGAAGTGGAATGTTCTGGAATGGCCGAGTCAATCCCCGGACCTGGATCCGATTGAGCATTTCACTTGCTGAAGACAAAAGTGAAGGGAAAACGCCCCAAGAACAAGCAGGAACTGAAGACAGTTGCAGTAGAGGCCGGCAGAGCATCACCAGGGATGAGACCAGCGTCTGGGGATGTCTATGTGTTCCAGACTTCAGGCTGTAATTGACTGCAAAGGATTCGCAACCAAGTATTAAAAAGTGAAAGTTTGATTTATGATTATTATTCTGTCCCATTACTTCTGGTCCCTTAAAAAGTGGGAGGCACAGATGCAAACTGCTGTAATTCCTGCACCGGTCACCTGATTTGGATGTAAATACCCTCAAATTAAAGGATAACTGTCATATTATTATTTTTTTGGTAAAGTGTAGAGCAAGTGATAGGTAACAATTTTGCAATAGACTTTATTTAGCCAAAACGTTTATTTTTGGTAGAAAACTGGGGCTGAAATGGCCTTTAGCAGCACTCTTTAAAAGAGCGTTGCTAAGGGCCATCCGTCTCCAAAAAAAAAAAAAGGAGACGGGCTGTGCAGATGCTCTGCTTCTGTCTCCCGTGCTTCCCTGGGAGACAGAAGGCTGGGCACAGGAGTCTTAGGAGTTAAAATTACATTTATATTCCCCCTTTCTATGCAATCTAATGCTCCGTTACATTGACTGACCTGCGATCCCTGTGATAATAATTCTTGAAGCAGCAGCCGCCTCACTGCGCACAATGCTTCTACTTCCGGCGGCTGCTTCAAGAATTATTATCACAGGGATCGCAGGTCAGTGAATGTAACAGAGCATTAGATTGCATAGAAAGGGGGAATATAAATGTAATTTTAACTCCTAAGACTCCTGTGCCCAGCCTTCTGTCTCCCAGGGAAGCAGGATTAAAGATTTTAGTTCAGGGAAATCAGGCAGGGACCCCCCAGTGGGAAGATGCATTTAGATAGTGTGAGACTCAGAGATTCTTGCATAGATTGGAGACTCGAGGGGTGGCACAATCCGGCCATGACAAGGCTAATGTGAATACATACAATGTAACAAGTATGAGATGGATTCCGAACCCTGATCTACCTGAGGAATTTTAGGTAGCGAGTTCCCAAGTAATAAGTGTATTTTAAAAGAGTGATCAATAAAGATAATATTTTATGTTTACTAGTCAGTGAGGTTGCAACAGTTACACTAAGGTCCGAGTGACCATTAACCCTTCAGTACCTGTTATTCTATATCGCACATCACTGACTCCTTACTGTACTGTATATGACACCTGTTATTGTATATCTCCCTTCGCTGACTCCATACTGTACTGTATGACATCTGTTATTATATATCTCCCATCGCTGACTCCATACTGTACTGTATATGACACGTTATTCTATATCACACATAGCTGACTCCATACTGTACTGTATATGACACGTTATTCTATATCACACATAGCTGACTCCATACTGTACTGTATATGACACCTGTTATTCTATATCACACATCGCTGACTCCATACTGTACTGTATATGACACCCGTTATTCTATATCTCCCATCGCTGACTCCATACTGTGCTGTATATGACACCTGTTATTCTATATCGCACATCGCTGACTCCATACTGTACTGTATATGACACCTGTTATTAAATATCGCACATCGCTGACTCCGTACTGTACTGTATATGACACCTGTTATATATCACACATCGCTGACTCCGTACTGTACTGTATATGACACCTGTTATTATATATCACACATCGCTGACTCCGTACTGTACTGTATATGACACCTGTTATTATATATCACACATCGCTGACTCCGTACTGTACTGTATATGACACCTATTATTCTATATCTCACATCGCTGACTCCATACTGTACTGTATATGACACCTGTTATTCTATATCACACATCGCTGACTCCATACTGTGCTGTATATGACACCTGTTATTATATATCACACATCGCTGACTCCATACTGTGCTGTATATGACACCTGTTATTCTATATCACACATCGCTGACTCCGTACTGTACTGTATATGACACCTGTTATTATATATCACACATCGCTGACTCCATACTGTACTGTATATGACACCTGTTATTCTATATCATACATAGCTGACTCCATACTGTACTGTATATGACACCTGTTATTCTATATCATACATAGCTGACTCCATACTGTACTGTATATGACACCTGTTATTATATATCACACATCGCTGACTCCATACTGTACTGTATATGACGCCTGTTATTATATATCACACATCGCTGACTCCGTACTGTACTGTATATGACGCCTGTTATTATATATCACACATCGCTGACTCCATACTGTACTGTATATGACGCCTATTATTCTATATCTCACATCGCTGACTCCATACTGTACTGTATATGACACCTGTTATTCTATATCACACATCACTGACTCCATACTGTACTGTATATGACACCTGTTATTCTATATCACAAATCGCTGACTTCATACTGTACTGTATATGACAACTGTTATTCTATATCACACATCACTGACTCCGTACTGTACTGTATGACACCTTTTATTCTATATCGCACATCACTGACTCCATACTGTACTGTATATGACACCTGTTATTCTATATCACACATCGCTGACTCCATACTGTACTGTATATGACACCTGTTATTCTATATCACACATCGCTGACTCCATACTGTACTGTATATGACACCTGTTATTCTATATCACACATCGCTGACTCCGTACTGTACTGTATATGACACCTGTTATTCTATATCTCACATCGCTGACTCCATACTGTACTGTATATGACACCTGTTATTCTATATCACACATCCCTGACTCCATACTGTACTGTATATGACACCTATTATATATCACACATTGCTGACTCCATACTGTACTGTATATGACACCTGTTATTCTATATCACACATCGCTGACTCCATACTGTACTGTATATGACACCTGTTATTCTATGTCACACATCGCTGACTCCATACTGTACTGTATATGACACCTGTTATTCTATATCACACATCACTGACTCCATACTGTACTGTATATGACACCTGTTATTCTATATCACACATCGCTGACTCCGTACTGTGCTGTATATGAAACCTGTTATTCTATATCACACATTGCTGACTCCATACTGTACTGTATATGACACCTGTTATTCTATATCACACATCGCTGACTCCATACTGTACTGTATATGACACCTGTTATTATATATCACACATTGCTGACTCCATACTGTACTGTATATGACACCTGTTATTATATATCACACATCGCTGACTCCATACTGTACTGTATATGACACCTGTTATTCTATATCACACATCACTGACTCCATACTGTACTGTATATGACACCAGTTATTCTATATCACACATAGCTGACTCCATACTGTACTGTATATGACACCTGTTATTCTATATCACACATCGCTGACTCCATACTGTACTGTATGACATCTGTTATTCTATATCATACATAGCTGACTCCATACTGTACTGTATATGACACCTGTTATTCTATATCATACATAGCTGACTCCATACTGTACTGTATATGACACCTGTTATTATATATCACACATCGCTGACTCCATACTGTACTGTATATGACGCCTGTTATTATATATCACACATCGCTGACTCCGTACTGTACTGTATATGACGCCTGTTATTATATATCACACATCGCTGACTCCATACTGTACTGTATATGACGCCTATTATTCTATATCTCACATCGCTGACTCCATACTGTACTGTATATGACACCTGTTATTCTATATCACACATCACTGACTCCATACTGTACTGTATATGACACCTGTTATTCTATATCACACATCGCTGACTTCATACTGTACTGTATATGACACCTGTTATTCTATATCACACATCACTGACTCCATACTGTACTGTATGACACCTTTTATTCTATATCGCACATCACTGACTCCATACTATACTGTATATGACACCTGTTATTCTATATCACACATCGCTGACTCCATACTGTACTGTATATGACACCTGTTATTATATATCACACATCGCTGACTCCGTACTGTACTGTATATGACACCTGTTATTCTATATCACACATCGCTGACTCCATACTGTACTGTATATGACACCTGTTATTCTATATCACACATCGCTGACTCCGTACTGTACTGTATATGACACCTGTTATTCTATATCTCACATCGCTGACTCCATACTGTACTGTATATGACACCTGTTATTCTATATCACACATCCCTGACTCCATACTGTACTGTATATGACACCTATTATATATCACACATCGCTGACTCCATACTGTACTGTATATGACACCTGTTATTCTATATCACACATCGCTGACTCCATACTGTACTGTATATGACACCTGTTATTCTATATCACACATCGCTGACTCCATACTGTACTGTATATGACACCTGTTATTCTATGTCACACATCGCTGACTCCATACTGTACTGTATATGACACCTGTTATTCTATATCACACATCACTGACTCCATACTGTACTGTATATGACACCTGTTATTCTATATCACACATCGCTGACTCCGTACTGTGCTGTATATGAAACCTGTTATTCTATATCACACATTGCTGACTCCATACTGTACTGTATATGACACCTGTTATTCTATATCACACATCGCTGACTCCATACTGTACTGTATATGACACCTGTTATTATATATCACACATCGCTGACTCCATACTGTACTGTATATGACACCTGTTATTATATATCACACATCGCTGACTCCATACTGTACTGTATATGACACCTGTTATTCTATATCACACATCACTGACTCCATACTGTACTGTATATGACACCAGTTATTCTATATCACACATAGCTGACTCCATACTGTACTGTATATGACACCTGTTATTCTATATCACACATCGCTGACTCCATACTGTACTGTATATGACACCTGTTATTCTATATCACACATCACTGACTCCATACTGTACTGTATGACATCTGTTATTCTATATCATACATAGCTGACTCCATACTGTACTGTATATGACACCTGTTATTCTATATCACACATCGCTGACTCCATACTGTACTGTATATGACACCTGTTATTCTATATCACACATCGCTGACTCCATACTGTACTGCATATGACATCTGTTATTCTATATCTCACATCGCTGACTCCATACTGTACTGTATATGACACCTGTTATTCTATATCACACATCACTGACTCCATACTGTACTGTATGACATCTGTTATTCTATATCATACATAGCTGACTCCATACTGTACTGTATATGACACCTGTTATTCTATATCACACATCGCTGACTCCATACTGTACTGTATATGACACCTGTTATTCTATATCACACATCGCTGACTCCATACTGTACTGTATATGACACCTGTTATTCTATATCACACATCACTGACTCCATACTGTACTGTATGCCATCTGTTATTCTATATCATACATAGCTGACTCCATACTGTACTGTATATGACACCTGTTATTCTATATCACACATCGCTGACTCCATACTGTACTGTATATGACACCTGTTATTCTATGTCACACATCGCTGACTCCATACTGTACTGTATATGACACGTTATTCTATATCACACATCACTGACTCCATACTGTACTGTATATAACACCTGTTATTCTATATCACACATCGCTGACTCCATACTGTACTGTATGACACCTTTTATTCTATATCGCACATCACTGACTCCATACTGTACTGTATATGACACCTGTTATTCTATATCACACATCGCTGACTCCATACTGTACTGTATATGACACCAGTTATTCTATATCACACATAGCTGACTCCATACTGTACTGTATATGACACCTGTTATTCTATATCACACATCGCTGACTCCATACTGTACTGTATGACATCTGTTATTCTATATCATACATAGCTGACTCCATACTGTACTGTATAGACACCTGTTATTCTATATCACACATCGCTGACTCCATACTGTACTGTATATGACACCTGTTATTCTATATCACACATCACTGACTCCATACTGTACTGTATGCCATCTGTTATTCTATATCATACATAGCTGACTCCATACTGTACTGTATATGACACCTGTTATTCTATATCACACATCGCTGACTCCATACTGTACTGTATATGACACCTGTTATTCTATGTCACACATCGCTGACTCCATACTGTACTGTATATGACACCTGTTATTCTATATCTCACATCGCTGACTCCATACTGTACTGTATATGACACCTGTTATTCTATATCACACATCGCTGACTCCATACTGTACTGTATATGACACCTGTTATTATATATCACACATCGCTGACTCCATACTGTACTGTATATGACACCTGTTATTCTATATCACACATCACTGACTCCATACTGTACTGTATATGAAACCTGTTATTCTATATCACACATCACTGACTCCGTACTGTGCTGTATATGACACCTGTTATTCTATATCACACATCGCTGACTCCATACTGTACTGTATATGACACCTGTTATTCTATATCACACATCACTGACTCCATACTGTACTGTATGACATCTGTTATTCTATATCATACATAGCTGACTCCATACTGTACTGTATATGACACCTGTTATTCTATATCACACATCGCTGACTCCATACTGTACTGTATATGAAACCTGTTATTCTATATCGCACATCGCTGACTCCATACTGTGCTGTATATGACACCTGTTATTCTATATCACACATCGCTGACTCCATACTGTACTGTATATGAAACCTGTTATTCTATATCGCACATCGCTGACTCCATACTGTACTGTATATGACACCTGTTATTCTATATCGCACATCGCTGACTCCATACTGTACTGTATATGACATCTGTTATTCTATATCATACATAGCTGACTCCATACTGTACTGTATATGACACCTATTATTCTATATCTCACATCGCTGACGCCATACTGTACTGTATATGAAACCTGTTATTCTATATCACACATCGCTGACTCCATACTGTACTGTATATGTCATGTGTTATTCTATATCATACATCACTGACGACTGTACTGTATATGACACATGTTATTCTATAGCTGACTCCATACTGTACTGTATATGTAACCTGTTATTATATATCACACATTGCTTACTCCGTACTGTACTGTATATGACACCTGTTATTATATATCACACATTGCTGACTCCATACTGTGCTGCATATGACACCTGTTATTATATATCACGCATCGCTGACTCCATACTGTACTGCATATGACACCTGTTATTATATATCACACATCGCTGACTCCATACTGTACTGTATATGACACCTGTTATTCTATATCACACATCGCTGACTCCATACTGTACTGTATATGACACCTGTTATTCTATATAACACATCGCTGACTCCATACTGTACATGACACCTGTTATTCTATATCACACATCGCTGACTCCATACTGTACTGTATATGACACCTGTTATTCTATATCACACATCGCTGACTCCATACTGTACTGTATATGACACCTGTTATTCTATATCACACATCGCTGACTCCATACTGTACTGTATATGACACCTGTTATTCTATATCACACATCGCTGACTCCATACTGTACTGTATATGACACCTGTTATTCTATATAACACATCGCTGACTCCATACTGTACATGACACCTGTTATTCTATATCACACATCGCTGACTCCATACTGTACTGTATATGACACCTGTTATTCTATATCACACATCGCTGACTCCATACTGTACTGTATATGACACCTGTTATTCTATATCACACATCGCTGACTCCATACTGTACTGTATATGACACCTGTTATTCTATATCACACATCGCTGACTCCATACTCTACTGTATGACACCTGTTATTGTATATCTCCTATCGCTGACTCGATACTGTACTGTACATGACACCTGTTATTCTATATCGCTGACTCCATACTGTACTGTATATGACACCTGTTATTCTATGTCACACATCGCTGACTCCATACTGTACTGTATATGTCATGTGTTATTCTATATCATACATCACTGACGACTGTACTGTATATGACACATGTTATTCTATAGCTGACTCCATACTGTACTGTATATGTAACCTGTTATTATATATCACACATCGCTGACTCCATACTGTACTGTATATGACACCTGTTATTCTATATCACACATCGCTGACTCCATACTGTACTGTATATGACACCTGTTATTATATATCACACATTGCTGACTCCATACTGTGCTGCATATGACACCTGTTATTATATATCTCCCATCGCTGACTCCATACTGTACTGCATATGACACCTGTTATTATATATCACACATCGCTGACTCCATACTGTACTGTATATGTCACGTGTTATTCTATATAACACATCGCTGACTCCATACTGTACATGACACCTGTTATTCTATATCACACATCGCTGACTCCATACTGTACTGTATATGACACCTGTTATTCTATGTCACACATCGCTGACTCCATACTGTACTGTATATGTCATGTGTTATTCTATATCATACATCACTGACGACTGTACTGTATATGACACATGTTATTCTATAGCTGACTCCGTACTGTACTGTATATGACACCTGTTATTATATATCACACATCACTAACTCCATACTGTACTGTATATGACACCTGTTATTATATATCACACATCGCTGACTCCGTACTGTACTGTATGACACCTGTTATTCTATATCACACATCACTGACTCCGTACTGTACTGTATATGACACCTGTTATTCTATATCACACATCGCTGACTCCATACTGTACTGTATATGACACCTGTTATTCTATATCACACATCGCTGACTCCATACTGTACTGTATATGACACCTGTTATTATATATCACACATCGCTGACTCCATACTGTACTGTATATGACACCCGTTATTCTATATCGCACATTGCTGACTCCATACTGTACTTTATATGACACCTGTTATTCTATATCACACATCGCTGACTCCATACTGTGCTGTATATGACACCTGTTATTGTATATCTCCCATCGCTGACTCCATACTGTACTTTATATGACACCTGTTATTCTATATCACACATCGCTGACTCCATACTGTGCTGTATATGACACCTGTTATTCTATATCACACATCGCTGACTCCATACTGTACTGTATATGACGCCTGTTATTCTATATCATACATAGCTGACTCCATACTGTACTGTATATGACACCCGTTATTCTATATCGCACATTGCTGACTCCATACTGTACCGTATATGACACCTGTTATTGTATATCTCCTATCGCTGACTCCATACTGTACTGTATATGACACCTGTTATTCTATATCACACATCGCTGACCCCATACTCTACTGTATATATAATTATATTTTCTCTCCTGCAGTTTCGCGGCCCACGGTGTCTGATATTTCTTGTATTTCCTCGTCTCCTGAGCCTGGTACTTTATTGACCTTATCCTGCGATGTCAGTGACTTGTACCCTGAAGATTTAACTTTCATTTGGTATAATGGTGTAACTCGGATATCACAAGATAAGTACATAAAGACTTTTCAGGAGGATCCGGACTCTGGTTCTTTCAGGGGAACCGTACAGTTGCTGTGGACGCCGGACACTGGTTATGATGAGCGGGATTTCCGTCTGGACCTGACGCACTGCGGAGAGACTATTACAAGAATATTTACAATGAACCTGGCAGGTAATTATCAGACCAGTCCTGTACTGGGAATGGGTTATGCTTCTCCTATCAGCACCACACTGATTATATTATAAAGCTACAGCCGGTGTGCTACTAAGGCGCACAAACACGCTTGATAAAGGGCTATATGTGTCCTAAGCCCAAAACGTTGCTTCCCTGATGTGCACTAACTTGTCTGGCTGAATACAGTCCTTCACATGAACACCGCTTATACTGGAGTGCGGTCTGAAAACTATGCACCTACAGTATAAATACAAATTTTATAATGTCCATGATGGGGATTATAGTCCTGGATGAATTCATTCTGCAGAGGCTCCCGTGTGGCGCCTGCAGCACTAGGCTCCGGGTGTAACACGTATTTTGTATGTTCTCTTCATCTTCTCTTTTCTTTCTTCGTTTCTTCTAAAATCATCCAGATAAATCAGTTATCGCTTCTGTTCCTGTCATTCCTCATGGGGACAATGTGCGGCCGTATCCCACTGGAGTCCAGACACCTTGTGAGCCAATAGTCAGTGGCCCTTGTAATCTGACAGGAGGGGGATCTAGGCCGGCACCCCGTAAAACCTGCATATAACATTCATTTACTGTATAATTAAAATGTCTTCTCAGGGTCCCCAGTCCTTAGTGACATCACCAGCGAGCCCAGTGACGCCAGATACGGCCAGCCTGTGACTCTGCGCTGCAAGGTGACCAACGCAAACCCGAAAGATGTAGAGGTGAAGTGGTTAAAGAGCGATAAACCCCTGGAGAGCGGACAAGGAGTAGCGAAGCAAATCCCTGAGGAGGACGGGTCCGTATCCTGCTCACTGCAGATCACTGCTACAGCCCTGGACTACGCCAAAGCTTACACCTGCTCTGTGAAGCCCAAGAACATGACAGCGACGCTCAAGAAGACCCATTATATAAAGCTCCCGGGTAAGAAACTGCTCTGGGACTAAATTAGTAAATTATAGAAAAAAGTGCCTTCTCTAAGGTGGAAACCCTGTGACCATATAAAAGGTACAATAAAGGCCACTCCACCTGCAGGCAGCACTCCTGGAGATCTGAAGGCGGCCAAACATATTGGAAAGTTGAAGTCATTTTCAGCAGAGTAGGGCAGATCAGGAGATGCAAGCGCCACTTATCTCAAGGAGTTGTGAGAAATGTGATCATGTACTATGTAAAGAGCGGAGAGGAGATAAGCGGCGAGGACCCGAGGAGAAAATGTGTGCGGTCCAGCAGATAACCACTGGACGGGACATCTGCTGGATCCCGACATCTGCACTGATGAAATATCTTACTCTGACGGCCTCCGTTCCGCTATGGTTGTAGCTGGAAGCAGTTATAGCAGGTTTACCTCCTAATGAGACTAATTATTTCCATCCAAAGAAACCCCCCCCCAAGGGTGTCAATGGCGGCTCTGACTGTCGGGGTATTGGGATCTGCACGGCCGGCCGGCTTGTGATGTCTCCTCGCTGTAGGTGCACAGCTGAGCGCAGTAATCTTGCTCTCTTGGTTTCTTGCAGATAAAGTACCAAAGTTTTCAGAGATAAGTGTGCGGCCGGAGAGACCTGTCGCAGGGAAGGAAGCCACATTCACAGCGACCATATCTGGATTCACACCAGACATTCACGTGAAATGGTATAAAGAGTTCGACCCGTTTCCCAGCGACTTTGTCACCACATCAGATCCACAGATTGGAAAGGACTCTCTATGCACTTGTTCCAGCAGCCTGAGGTTCACTCCCCAGGACAAGGACCATGGGGCGTCCATCCGCTGTGAGGTGGCACATTCTGTCACTAAGAAAGTATATGAGCAGCTGTGCACCCTGCGCCTCTCAGGTAAGTGCACTCTGATTTCACAAAATAGAAAGTCATACAGTTACAAGAAAAGTTTACTGAACCGATTGTAACTTCCTGGATTTCTGCGCTGATTTCTAATCAAATGTGGTCTGATTGTAATCGAAGTCACAATTATACTGTCGAGCAAAAGGGTAACAATGCTTTGCACTTTTGACTTTCAGGCTCCAGATCTCACCATCCACTACAGCTTTGAACGTGAGACTCCCATCATCTTACAGACAGTCATCTGGGCTCTCTCATACATAAATTGGACTTGCAGCTATTTAGCTTTTGATTAGCTGTGCAGATTCTTGTCATGTAACTGCAGTGTTACTGTTTTGCTCCTAAAATTATACATTTTAATTTTGTTATTTTGTTAATCCACTTTTATTTTTTAACACTGCCTGAATCCTTTCTGGGCATGCTCTCGCTCAAATTCAAGCATGATCAAATCTTTTACCAGTTTTCTTCTACATGTTCCCAATGTTGGTGCATACTGGTCAACTCACTAGGGTACAAATACAGCTTTTTCTTCAACTCTACCCACAAATGTTCGATTGGGTTGAAGTCTGGGGACTGTGGGGGCCAATCTAGCTCCTCTACTTCATTGTCATTGAACCATTTGTTTGCCAATCTTGTTGTGTGCTTCGGATCCTATCCCCTGCAGCCCTGACCTGGTGGACACACTCACCTCTCCCCCTCCAGTCCTCTCCCCTGCAGTCCAGACCTGGTGGACACACTCACCTCTTCTCATCCTCCTCCAATCCTCTCCCCTGCAGCCCTGACCTGGTGGACACACTGACCTCTCCTCCAATCCTCTCCCCTGCAGCCCGGACCTGGTGGACACACTGACCTCTCCTCCAATCCTCTCCCCTGCAACCCGGACCTGGTGGACACACTGACCTCTCCTCCCAGTGCTGGACAGCCATCCTCTCCCCTGTCGCTCTGACCTGGTGTATACACTGACCTCTCCTCCCAGTACTGGACAACCATCCTCTCCCCTGCAGCCCTGACCTGGTCGACACACTGACCTCTCCTCCCAGTGCTGGACAACCATCCTCTCCCCTGTAGCTCTGACCTGGTGGACACACTGACCTCTCCTCCCAGTGCTGGACAACCATCCTCTCCTCTGCAGCCCTGACCTGGTGGACACATTCACCTCTCCTCCTCCCAGCGCTGGACAGCCATCCTCTCCAAAAACACTAGAAACCAAAATCCAGAAACACTACATCCACAGCCGCCCCTCTGTCCAGGCTTCTACTTACCTCACTACATCCACAGCCGCCCCTCTGTCCAGGCTTCTACTCTCCTCATTACATCCACAGCCGCCCCTCTGTCCAGGCTTCTACTCTCCTCATTACATCCACAGCCGCCCTTCTGTCCAGGCTTCTACTCACCTCTCTACATCTACAGCCCTCACTCTGTCCAGGCTTCTACTCACCTTACTACATTCACAGCCGCCCCTCTGTCCAGGCTTCTACTCACCTTACTACATTCACAGCCGCCCCTCTGTCCAGGCTTCTACTCTCCTCATTACATCCACAGCCGCCCCTCTGTCCAGGATTCAACTCATCTCACTATATCCACAGCCGCCCCTCTGTCCAGGATTCTACTCATCTCACTATATCCATAGCCGCCCCGCTGTCCAGGCTTCTACTCACCTCACTACATCCACAGCCGCTCCTCTGTCCAGGCTTCTATTCATCTTACTACATCCACAGCCGCCCCTCTGTCCAGGCTTCTACTCACCTCACTGCAGCCACAGCCGCTCCTCTGTCCAGGCTTCTATTCATCTTACTACATCCACAGCCGCCCCTCTGTCCAGGCTTCTACTCGCCTCACTACATCCACAGCCACCCCTCTGTCCAGGCTTCTACTCACCTCACTATATCCACAGCCGACCCTCTGTCCAGGCTTCTACTCACCTCTCTACATCCACAGCCGACCCTCTGTCCAGGCTTCTACTCACCTCTCTACATCTACAGCCGCCCCTCTGTCCAGGCTTCTACTCGCCTCACTATATCCACAGCCGCCTCTCTGTCCAGGCTTCTACTCTCCTCATTACATCCACAGCCGCCCCTCTGTCCAGGATTCTACTCACCTCACTATATCCACAGCCGCCCCTCTGTCCAGGATTCTACTCATCTCACTATATCCACAGCCGCCTCTCTGTCCAGGCTTCTACTCTCCTCATTACATCCACAGCCGCCCCTCTGTCCAGGATTCTACTCACCTCACTATATCCACAGCCGCCCCTCTGTCCAGGCTACTACTCGCCTCACTACATCCACAGCCGCCCCTCTGTCCAGGCTACTACTCGCCTCACTACATCCACAGCCGCCCCTCTGTCCAGGCTTCTACTCACCTCACTACATCCACAGCCGCCCCTCTGTCCAGGCTACTACTCGCCTCACTGCATCCACAGCCGCCCCTCTGTCCAGGCTTCTACTCACCTCACTATATCCACAGCCGCTCCTCTGTCCAGGCTACTACTTACCTCACTATATCCACAGCCGCCCCTCTGTCCAGGCTTCTACTCACCTCACTATATCCACAGCCGCCCCTCTGTCCAGGCTACTACTCACCTCACTACATCCACAGCCGCCCCTCTGTCCAGGCTTCTACTCACCTCACTACATCCACAGCCGCCCCTCTGTCCAGGATTCTACTCATCTCACTACATCCACAGCCGCCCCTCTGTCCAGACTACTACTCACCTCACTACATCCACAGCCGACCCTCTGTCCAGGCTTCTACTCATCACCTCATAAAAACAAATCAGGTTAGTCTGACAACTTCCGTCCTCGGTAAACTCATGTTGGTTATCGCTTATGATATTATTTACAGTCACATACTCGTGAATATAGTCCCTTAAGAGTCCTTCAAACATTTTTCCCACAACAGAAGTTAAACTAACTGGTCTATAATTACATGTAGATGACCTAGATGTAGAGGACCTTTTGTGAATATGGGCACATTTGCCTTGTGCCAATAACTCTCATTGTGTTTCAATGTAATTGTGATTTAAAAACCAATCAGAGTACATTTTATCAGTAATCAAAGCAAAAATCCATGGAATTACAAAGGGTTCACTTACTTTTTCTTGCTATTGTAAATAGGGATGAGCGAATTTCATATTTTGAAGTTCGTGTGCGTGTTATTTACTGATGGATTCCATTACTCATTCCGTCATAATAAAAGTCTATGGCCTGCATAACGGATCCGTCCAGTTTACATTATGCTGGAGTCCTCTCTGTTATGCATTCAGTCACGGAATTGCGTTATGGTCTGTGGTGATGGAATCCATAACGCAATTCAGTAAATACCACAAAACGAACCCGCACACGAACTTGAAAATATGAAATTTGCTTATCCCTAATTGTAAACTGTATAAAAGTGAACTGTATAATCACATTGATTGAGCTCCTAGGTGACCGTCTCCATATGGTTCCTCTGTACGTCTCCTGTAGATCCAGGCATTGTGTCCTATCTGCTCATGTGCAGTAGATCTTCTCACACACTGATTTTTCTGTCAATAGGAAGGACCTCCGATGGACATCTGCCTCTCCCCACACCACACTCAGGTAAGTGACAGTCTTGTGGAGAGAATCTATCAGCACTTACCATCCAAGTCCCTGAAGAGGAAGGAATCATGAGCTTTGTTTCTCATTTAGTAGAGTTCTAGTTTTATAGACTTCACTTCATACTTGGATTCTACAATTATTTCTTCGGGTGAGATATATGAAGAAATAAACATCGGTGGTGTAAGTGCCTCCACTCTGGATGTGACTCCAGCTGAAGTGTTGATGTCATTGTGTATTATGTTCTTTATCCTTTGTATATAGATAAGTGCAAAAGAAGGACATTATATCGCTATATGCACAGTATATACTACTTCTTATATTTAATAAAATCATAATATAAACCAGGCATGCTCAACCTGCGGCCCTCCAGCTGTTGCAAAACTACAACTCCCAGCATGCCCGAACAGACAACAGCTATCAGCCTACAGCAGGGCATTGTGGGAGTTGTAGTTTTACAACAGCTGGAGGGCCGCAGGTTGAGTATGCCTGATATAAACCTTCCTTTGAAATGGAGCTGTAGTTCAGTGAAGAGTCTCTCTTTAAAGGGTATCAGAACCTGAAGTCTTGCTCTTATTAGCAAAACATTAACCCGTTCGCCATCAGCGCCGTACATGTACAGCGCTGGAGCGATGTGTAAACATGGCGCCTGCTCCCACGTGCAGCGGGCGCCATGGCCAGCAGATCTCTGCTGTTTGAAACAGAAGAGACCTGCGGCTAATTACAGTGACCAGAAATAATGCCGATCGCGGTAATTAAATGCCTTAGATGCCGTGACCAAGTGAGATCACAGCATCCAAATGCGCAAAAAACCGGAAGCTCGTTCTTCCGGGCTTCCTACCGATGCCCCATGTGGCCAATTGGGGCATCGATAGTTGCACTGAATACTTTCAGCCTCACTGACAAGGCCAGATGGCAGGCCAGGATAAGAAATGAGCAATATTAAGTTTGAATGGCATTTTAAAAATTCCTGATAGAACAAAATAAAAAATAAAAAAACATAATTTATAGGCTCATATATGAGCCACAAAATCATCACAAAAATGAAAAAAACAAATGTTATATATATATATATATATATATAAGTTTAAATCACCCCCCTTTCCGTATAATTAAAAAATAAATACCTAAATAACAATAAATATAAACATCAGGGGTATCACCACGACCGAAAACGCCCATACTATTAAAATGGAAAAAAAAAATCCAATACGACGAATGGCGTAACAGAAAAAAGGGTCAAAATGGCCTATTTAAAAAATGTTTCATTGCTTCTCTTACCCAAAAAAATTTAATAAAATGTGATCAAAAAGTCAAGCACACTCCAAAATGGTATTACATTTTATGCCATAATTAATGGTGGCATTAGAAAGTACAACTTGTCCCGCAAAAAAAAAGTCCTTATACTAGCTGTGACCGGAAATATAAAAAAGTTATGGCTCAAGGAAAATAGGGAAGAAAAATGAAAACCCAAAAATGAAAAAACCTCTGGTAGCCTAAGGGTTAAATGACGTAATCAGCAGGATACTCAGAGATGTAGAGCGGATTTTATTTATATAATTCTGATAATCCAGAATTTAAATGGGGCAAGTCCAATAATCCGGAAAAAGTGTTTTAGTGGCAATTATGTCCTTATGTGAGAAAAAAGGTTTTTTATGTTCTTTATCCTTTGTATATTGATAAGTGCAACAGTTGGACATTATAGTAACATTGTTTATAAGGCTGAAAAAAAGACATCTGTCCATATTATTACACTCCAGAAACACATCCAGGCCCTTCTTCAACTGTTTTAGTGAATTCACTATCACCACCTCCTCAGGCAGAGAGTTCCATAGTCTTAGTGCTCTTCCAGTATAGAGTCCATAGTCTCACTGCTCTTACTGTATAGAGTCCATAGTCTCACTGCTCTTACAGTACAGAGTCCATAGTCTCACTGCTCTTACAGTAAAGAGTCCATAGTCTCACTGCTCTTACAGTAAAGAGTCCATAGTCTCACCGCTCTTACGGTATAGAGTCCATAGTCTCACTGCTCTTACAGTACAGAGTCCATAGTCTCACTGCTCTTACAGTATAGAGTCCATAGTCTCACTGCTCTTACAGTACAGAGTCCATAGTCTCACTGCTCTTACAGTATAGAGTCCATAGTCTCACCGCTCTTACAGTACAGAGTCCATAGTCTCACTGCTCTTACAGTATAGAGTCCATAGTCTCACTGCTCTTACAGTAAAGAGTCCACAGTCTCACTGCTCTTACAGTAAAGAGTCCACAGTCTCACTGCTCTTACAGTAAAGAGTCCACAGTCTCACTGCTCTTACAGTAAAGAGTCCATAGTCTCACTGCTCTTACAGTATAGAGTCCATAGTCTCACTGCTCTTACAGTACAGAGTCCATAGTCTCACTGCTCTTACAGTATAGAGTCCATAGTCTCACTGCTCTTACAGTACAGAGTCCATAGTCTCACTGCTCTTACAGTATAGAGTCCATAGTCTCACTGCTCTTACAGTACAGAGTCCATAGTCTCACTGCTCTTACAGTATAGAGTCCATAGTCTCACTGCTCTTACAGTAAAGAATGCATAGTCTCACTGCTCTTACAGTATAGAGTCCATAGTCTCACCGCTCTTACAGTACAGAGTCCATAGTCTCACTGCTCTTACAGTACAGAGTCCATAGTCTCACTGCTCTTACAGTATAGAGTCCACAGTCTCACTGCTCTTACAGTAAAGAGTCCACAGTCTCACTGCTCTTACGGTAAAGAGTCCATAGTCTCAGTGCTCTTACAGTATAGAGTCCATAGTCTCAGTGCTCTTACAGTATAGAGTCCATAGTCTCACCGCTCTTACAGTAAAGAGTCCATAGTCTCACCGCTCTTACAGTAAAGAGTCCATAGTCTCACCGCTCTTACAGTAAAGAGTCCATAGTCTCAGTGCTCTTACAGTATAGAGTCCATAGTCTCACCGCTCTTACAGTAAAGAGTCCATAGTCTCACCGCTCTTACAGTAAAGAGTCCATAGTCTCACCGCTCGTACAGTAAAGAGTCCATAGTCTCACCGCTCTTACAGTAAAGAGTCCATAGTCTCACTGCTCTTACAGTAAAGAGTCCATAGTCTCACTGCTCTTACAGTAAAGAGCCCATAGTCTCACCGCTCTTACAGTAAAGAGCCCATAGTCTCACCGCTCTTACAGTAAAGAGCCCATAGTCTCACTGCTCTTACAGTAAAGAGTCCATAGTCTCACTGCTCTTACAGTAAAGAGTCCATAGTCTCACCGCTCTTACAGTAAAGAGTCCACAGTCTCACTGCTCTTACAGTATAGAGTCCATAGTCTCACCGCTCTTACAGTAAAGAGTCCATAGTCTCACCGCTCTTACAGTAAAGAGTCCATAGTCTCACCGCTCTTACAGTAAAGAGTCCATAGTCTCAGTGCTCTTACAGTATAGAGTCCATAGTCTCACCGCTCTTACAGTAAAGAGTCCATAGTCTCACCGCTCTTACAGTAAAGAGTCCATAGTCTCACCGCTCGTACAGTAAAGAGTCCATAGTCTCACCGCTCTTACAGTAAAGAGTCCATAGTCTCACTGCTCTTACAGTAAAGAGTCCATAGTCTCACTGCTCTTACAGTAAAGAGCCCATAGTCTCACCGCTCTTACAGTAAAGAGCCCATAGTCTCACCGCTCTTACAGTAAAGAGCCCATAGTCTCACTGCTCTTACAGTAAAGAGTCCATAGTCTCACTGCTCTTACAGTAAAGAGTCCATAGTCTCACCGCTCTTACAGTAAAGAGTCCACAGTCTCACTGCTCTTACAGTATAGAGTCCATAGTCTCACTGCTCTTACAGTAAAGAGTCCATAGTCTCACTGCTCTTACCGTAAAGATTCCTCTTTTATGTTTTTTTTTTCCTCCAGAGGATGTCCCCTCGTCACAGTCTCATGAGAATAAATAGATGATGGGAGTGATCTCTGTACTGACCCGATATATTTATACATAGTAATTAGATCTCCCCTCAGTTGTCTTTTTTCTAAAGTGAATAACCCTAATTTTGATAATCTTTCTGGGTACTGTAGTCCACCCATTCGTTATTACTTTAGTTGTCTCCTCTGAACCCTCTCCAGTATACTGTCCTCTGTAGTGTGTGTATGTATATATATATATATATATATATATATACACACAGTACAATTTTACAAATTAATTTTTGGCACAAGTTAGCGGAAAATGATGAATTTCTTTTTCCTTACAAAGTCTCATATTCCACTAACTTGTGACAAAAAATAAAAACTTCCATGAACTCACTATGCCCATCATGAAATACCTTGGGGTGTCTTCTTTCCAAAATGGGGTCACTTGTGGCGTAGTTATACTGCCCTGGCATTTTTGGGGCCCAAATGCGTGCGAAGTAGTTTGAAATCAAAATGTGTAAAAAATGGCCTGTGAAATCCGAAAGGTGCTCTTTCGAATGTGGGCCCCTTTGCCCACCTAGGCTGCAAAAAAGTGTCACACATGTGGTATCGCCGTACTCAGGAGAAGTTGGGGAATGTGTTTTGGGGTGTCATTTTACATATACCCATGCTGGGTGAGATAAATATATTGGTCAAATGCCAACTTTGTATTAAAAAAAAGGGAAAAGTTGTCTTTTGCCGAGATATTTCTCTCACCCAGCATGGGTATATGTAAAATGACACCCCAAAACACATTCCCCAACTTCTCCTGAGTACGGCGATACCACATGTGTGACACTTTTTTGCAGCCTAGGTGGGCAAAGGGGCCCACATTCCAAAGAGCACCTTTCGGATTTCACAGGCCATTTTTTACACATTTTGATTTCAAACTACTTTGCACGCATTTGGGCCCCCAAAATGCCAGGGCAGTATAACTACCCCACAAGTGACCCCATTTGGGAAAGAAGACACCCCAAGGTATTTCGTGATGGGCAGAGTGAGTTCATGGAAGTTTTAATTTTTTGTCACAAGTTAGTGGAATATGAGACTTTGTAAGAAAAAAAATAAAAAAAATCATCATTTTCCGCTAACTTGTGACAAAAAATACAAAATTCTATGAACTCGCCGTGCCCCTCACCGAATACCTTGGGGTGTCTTCTTTCCAAAATGGGGTCACTTGTGGGGTAATTGTGCCCAATTTTTTTTTTTGGCACAAGTTAGCGGAAATTGATTTTTTTTTGTTTTTTCTCACAAAGTCTCCCTTTCCGCTAACTTGGGACAAAAATTTCAATCTTTCATGGACTCAATATGCCCCTCACGGAATACCTTGGGGTGTCTTCTTTCCGAAATTGGGTCACATGTGGGGTATTTATACTGCCCTGGCATTTTAGGGCCCTAAAGCGTGAGAAGAAGTCTGGAATATAAATGTCTAAAAAATTTTACGCATTTGGATTCCGTGAGGGGTATGGTGAGTTCATGTGAGATTTTATTTTTTGACACAAGTTAGTGGAATATGACACTTTGTAAGAAAAAAAAAATAATAATCAATTTCCGCTAACTTGTGCCAAAAAAATGTCTGAATGGAGCCTTACAGGGGGGTGATCAATGACAGGGGGGTGATCAGGGAGTCTATATGGGGTGATCACCCCCCTGTCATTGATCACCCCCCTGTAAGGCTCCATTCAGACGTCCGTATGTGTTTTGCGGATCTGATCCATGGATGCGTGGATCCGTAAAACACATATGGGCGTCTGAATGGAGCCTTACAGGGGGGTGATCAATGACAGAGAAGTGATCAGGGAGTCTATATGGGCTGATCACCCCCCTGTCATTGATCACCCCCCTGTAAGGCTCCATTCAGACGTCCGTATGTGTTTTGCGGATCCGATCCATGGATGCGTGGATCCATAAAACACATACGGACGTCTGAATGGAGCTTTACAGGGGGGTGATCATCCCATGTAGATCCACTTGCTTACCTTCCGATCCTGTGAACACGCGCGCCTGTGTGCGTGCATTCAAAGGAAATCTTGCGTCTCGCGAGATGACGCGTATATGCGTGACTGTGCCTGGGACAGCCGCCTCCGGAACGCGATCTTGCGTTAGGTGGTCCGGAGGAGGTTAAGAAATGAAGGTCAGTCAGTCCGAAAAATTGGGAAAACTTTGAAAGTGTCCCCAAGTGCAGTCACAAAAACCATCAAGCGCTACAAAGAAACTGTCTCACATGCGGACCGCCCCAGGAAAGGAAGAGCAAGAGTCACCTCTGCTGCGGAGGAGAAGTTCATCCGAGTCACCAGCCTCAGAAATCGCAGGTTAACAGCAGCTCAGATTAGAGACCAGGTCAATGCCACCCAGAGTTCTAGCAGCAGACACATCTCTAGAACAACTGTTAGGAGGAGACTGTGTGAATCAGGCCTTCATGGTAGAATATCTGCTAGGAAACCACTGCTAAGGACAGGCAACAAGCAGAAGAGACTTGTTTGGGCTAAAGAACACAAGGAATGGACATTAGACCAGTGGAAATCTACATGCCTGGTTCCCACCGTGAAGCATGGAGGAGGTGGTGTGATGGTGTGGGGGTGCTTTGCTGGTGACACTGTTGGGGATTTATTCAAAATTGAAGGCATACTGAACCAGCATATTATACTGTCTGCTGTAGTATATATACAGTATACTGTCCTCACTCCTCTAGTATACAGTACAGACCAAAAGTTTGGACACACCTTCTCATTCAAAGAGAACTGAAAATATGTCATATTCTAGGTTCTTCAAAGAAACCACCTTTTGCTTTGATTACTGCTTTGCACACTCTTGGCATTCTCTTGATGAGCTTCAAGAGGTAATCACCTGAAATGGTCTTCCAACAGTCTTGAAGGAGTTCCCAGAGATGCTTAGCACTTGTTGGCCCTTTTGCCTTCACTGAATGAGACGGTGTGTCCAAACTTTTGGTCTGTACTGTATGTATACAGTATACTGTCCTCTGTAGTATATGTATACAGTCCTCTGTAGGTATATATACAGTATACTGTTCTCTGTAGTAGATGTATATACTATACTGTCCTCTGTAGCGTTTGTATGTGTATATATATATATATATATATATATATTATATTGTCCAGATAGATGACATCCATTTATTCACCGCAGTCAAGTCTAGAACTTACCTTCTCATAGAAACTGATTAAATTAGTTTGACATGTCCGATCCCTCATGAAGCCATGCTGATATTAGGTTATTTGCTTATTTTCATTGAGGTACTCAAAGATAGCATCTCTTAGAAAACCTTCAAACAGTTTACCCATGACAGATGTTAAACTTACCGGCCTATAGTTTCCGGGCTCTGTTTTTAGACCCTTTTCAAAAATTGGCACCACCTTTGTCATGCGCCAATCCTGTGGAACACTCCCTGTCAGTATAGAGTCCTTAAATATCAGAAATAAGGCTCTGACTATGACATTACTTAATTCTCTTAGGATACGAGGGTGTATGCCATGTGTTCCCGGCGATTTGTCTAGTTTCGTCTTTTTTAAGACGCAGCTCCACTTCTTCCTGGGTCAGACAGGGTACTTTTAATGAGGAATTTACTTTTACATTCTGCATTTCATCTGACAGTTTATTTTCCTCAATGAATACAGTGGAGAAAAAAATATCTAATAGCTTTGCTTTCTTTTCATCGCTGTGTAAAGGGCCGACACTTTCGGATTTATACTTTTTACCATTTATATAACTGAAGAACATTTTAGGGTCAGTTTTGCTTTCTTTGTCAATTAATCTCTCGGTCTGTTGTTTGGCTGCTTTTATTTGTCTTTTACATATTCTATTTTTTCCTTATAGTTTTTCAATGCTTCCTCGCCACCCTCCTGTTTTAGTGATTTAAATGTTTTCTTTTTGTCATTTATTGCTTTCTTTACATTTCTATTTATCCACATACTTTTTTTTTCCTCGTTCCTTAACCTTTTATTCCCATAAGGTATGTACCTCTCACAATTAGAGTTTAGGATGCTTTTAAAAATATCCAATTTTGTGGCTGTATTTTTATTTTTGAGGACTTCGTCCCAGTTAGTCAGACCAATGGCCTCTCTTAGTTGGCTACATTTTGCTTAAAATATCGCTATATATTTTATAAAATCAGAATATAAACCTTCCTTTGAAGTGGAGCTGTAGTTCAGTTAAGAGTCTCGCTTTAAAGGGTATCTGTCATGTTTTAACAAAAAAAAAATCACAGAATGAAGTGGCCTAAATGGAAGGAAGTGCCCAGAACCCCAAACACTGTAGCGTGTTTATACCCGGGGAGCAATCCCTCGGCATGCGATCCGCTGCTAACGGCAATCCCCAGCAAAAATGCATCCAATGGAGGATGTCGGCAGCGGACCACATGCACCACAAAAACATCCTACACAAGATGGAATAATATGTGGATGACAGTATAACAATCCATAAATCACTGCAAAAGGTGCACCACAATAATATGCTACTGAGAATACTGGCCAAACCTTTACGCTGATGTTAAAAACTGAGACTTTGGCCAATATATTCCAGTCAGTATGTGAAGCCATATCTTCACATACCACTGTTTTCCTTCAGTTTTTCCCTTAGTTACAGCTGTTTAAACATTTACAATATGAGGACCTTCTCAAGATGGCTCCTCCGCCAGTTCTCTGAGGTCAAAACTGCTTTCCCTCACTTCCCATACACACTTGCTGTAGCCAGCAGCTCCCTGCCAGCCAATCAGATTAGATTACTGAGAGACACACCTCCTGACTCTGAAGCCTAATGCAGGCCTGCAGTGTGGAGGGGCCTCTGTCTTCTTTTTATACTAAAGGGAAGACAGACAAGCCCTAGCAACGGTCTTTTAAGGGAGCAGTGGAAAGGGACAGAGGACATTAATGAAAGCTCTTATTATAAGATAATTACAGATCTTTTGTTAATCATTGACAGACTAACTCAGGTATACATGTCTAGCTCTAATAAACTAGCAAATTAAAAAAAATATGAATCTAAATAGTATTGGACCGGCACTCAAACATATGGGTTCACGCAGAGGACCAGTATAGTATGGTAAAGTAGTGCAATTTAATAATACATAAAACCATACATACACATAATAGTGGGATGGGTAAGGTAATAGGTAAATTAACTCATAAAAAGTCCGTACAATGCAGATTGTTGAGGGAAATTAATAATGTCCCATATTTGTGCGAATAATTCCTGGAAAGTCGATTGCAAACACTATCCAAATAATAGAAAAAAGGGATCCGCTCACCCCTATTCTCTCAGGATAGGTGCTCCAATCCAGAATTTGAGTCACCCCTCAAGATTTCAGATATATATAGGAAAAAAGTGGATTGGTCACTCTTATATGGAAATATAGGATATTTTATTTAACATATGATTGGATAAATAAAAATACAATAAAAAGTACTCTGTTGAAATTGTGAGAACACAATAAACTTGTGCTTAATCTCTATCAAGATGCCGTAAATTCATACAATAATGTGTTCATTGCATAGCGAATACAGTAATATTAGAATAGGTACTGGTGGCTCCAAATGTCTCTCTCTCTGTATCCCACCTGGACTTATGAGGTCCTAGGTGTGGTGAAATTGTCTGTTTATGTCACAACCAGACAGCTGAGAAGCTCTGACAGAAGCCTTTCAGAACCTCCTCCTTGAGTTTTCTTTGTTGTGGTATTCAGTTCCTCATCTCGTTAGCCTCTCTCAGCTGTCATGTAGTTGGACTGATTGCTTCCCTTTAAATTCCTCCCCATAATGCTTTACTGGGCGGCTTATACTACTTCCTGGAGTGTGTGTGCATGCTGATCCTGTTTCCCAGTCTGCTACAAAGTTAAGTGCTGTACATTTATCTGTTATTTTCTGTTTGCTGGATCCCAGGTGACCCTGACTCCCTCCGTGTCTGGTGTAGGGAGCCGGTGGTCGTGTCCCCTCACTATTGTAGGGTGTTCAGGGGTTATATAGTCAAGGTACGTGGATATGCAACCATCCACCTTTGGGATCTTTGCATAGGCTGAGCAGCCAGGGAAAGTGCCAGGTTTTGTGCAGGGGTCTCCCTTTTGGTTCCTTAGCTTTGGATCCAGTGAGTCATATATGCATGTTGCTTTGTCTTGTTTCCTGTACACCATCCGTGACAGTTGTAGGGACAAATTGGTGCAAGCAGTATCTATCTGATAAATTGACAAAATACGCCAAAATACGCCAAAATACGCCAAATTGATGAAAATTAATATAGCATTAAATCCTATATTCAGTTTGGGATAAAAAATATTATGCCATTGAGTGGACCAGTCTCTGGATATTGAGTCTTTTCTTATATCTATGCAGGTCTGTCCAAACGTCTATGCCGAAAGAACGCTCCAACCCTTGCAAGTTAGTGATATATTGTATCAGTTTTCCAGCTATTGGTTGTCACAATATGCTTGTGTGCAACTAACTTACAGCAGAGATGCTTCACTTAAGTGGTCAAAGCAGTTCATTTGTATCAACCGTCTGTATCAAAGAAAGTGCTTCAGCCACTACAGACTGATACTATATTATGTCCGACTGCTGACTAATGCAGTAAATTCACGCGTAACCACAATGGAGATTCTTCGCTTAGATAGCCAAAGTGGTTCGTTTGTTTGTTACTTGGTAAGATATTTCTTATACCCACTACTGTGGGCTTACCTTCACTTGCGCCGTCAGGTAAGTCGGGACTTGATTTCATGCCCTTGCGCTGTTGAATCTGCCGGCGTCCCGGCGGTGGAGCTGCTCGCGTCCCACATGTCTCTCACAGGTGATGTTAGTTCAATGTGAGGATCACGGACCTTTCTCTGTTGGCGCTGCTGGATGACGTATTGCGATCTTCTGTTGCTAAATCCAAGGATTCCTTTTCTTTATAGTGCACCAAGTTATGTAGAAAAACGGGGTATTCATCCAAATGTTTGACGCCAGACGCGTTTCGGGGAGACGCTTCCCCTTCCTCAGTGGCATACCCCCATTCCATGAATCAGTACTATTTATACCTGATATTGGTCTTTGGAAAAATCCGGACTGGATCCAAAATCATATCTTTCAAGACCAGTTTAGAGTTTTCGGATGTTATTTACATCCCTGGTTTTAATGCGTTTTTTCTATCCTGGTGCGATTTTTTTCTTTCTGTATTTTACATTTTCTATCCAAGATTTAGTTCACTTGTACTGGTTGTAATATTCAAAACCAATATTTGATTTTTCACATGTCTACTGTTGTTCTAGTTTGTTTATACTATATCATACATAAAATACATTTTAAAACAATAAATAAATGTTAATATATACTCAAGGCTGTTTCCCCAAGCTTTTAATGGAAGGATTATTTGCCCTCCACTAGAGGCCTTTATCACAACCTCACTTAACTAAAAAACGCACATGCGGTTTCATTGCGTTTTTTGCAATTTGGTGCGTTTTCTCTCCCATTATCTCTATATCATGGGTGGGATTCATCAGGGATGTTTTATATGTTGAATCTTCTATCATACGGAATATACGCCTATGATTTTCTGGGTATCTATATATTATAGATGAAAACTATCCAAATAATGAATAGGAAAAATCGATAGGGAAAAAATCGATAGCAGTCTTCAACTGTAATGAGTATGATACTCACTTTTTGCGCAGTTCTGTGGCGTCCCATGTGTAAAAGCACTTACCTTGGTGTCCGTTTAGTCAAATGCAAACGACAGAGTGTAGTTGCTTAACTGACGTCATAAAATCGGATCTCCGTACGATCGCTTCAATTATCGCGAGATGAGCTGTTTCTTTTTCTTTCGAATAATACAGACTCTGTTAATCGCGGTTAAGATCGTGGTGAAGCTTCAATCTTTTGGTCATGGATTATTGTCAGTCGCCAGCCGTTTAATGGAATCGGACACCAGTCGGTTTGCTTACATTCGTTTCAGATGATAATTTCCTAGGTCTTTTTCAATATTGCATGGCCATGCTTCGAATTTTGGACTCTTTATGAATATCCCATCGATCCCAGAAGCGTTTCAAAATAGATCCCTATTTCTTCCTCAGTGGGTTTGTCCATATTCAAGAGTCCAAGACCTTATATACTTGTCTGTTGATTGCTCTGGGCGGGTCCCAGCAAATCAAGCAAAAAGCGCAACACATGGGTCAGGGGTGGGTCAACAAGTACTCACCACATTTTTTTGTATCAAAAAAACTCATTGCGGTAATGGTGTGTCTTTGATGCGATTTTTTTCGCATGCATGCGTTTTTGGGAAAATAGATGCAAAATATCATATTAATAACAACCAATGTTTCAAAATTGCAATCCCACTTTTAGTTTTTAAAATAACAATTAAATACAATGCATTGCACATAATTTTGAACACTATAAGTAAAATCAGTATATGCACATATACTATACTGGTTTGCGAGTCTTCCTACATACAGTATAATGTAATAAAATTGCATGAAATTCTATAAAAATGTAATAAAAATGTTTCTATAAAAATTGGTTTCATAAAATTTTCTAAAATTTGGAGTCAGTTCTAGGATGGAGCTGTGTGGGGGTGCCCATCACCAAGGGGACATCCCAGTGCTGATAGACAGCCAGACATGGGATATCCCTTCGGCAAGGGGCATCGCCACAAACCTTCATCATATTTTTCACAAAAAGCCGAAAATCTCCAATTCGGCATTTAATCCTGCAGGTGATACACTGCCAAACTCAAATATTCTCCTAGACTCCCTCCGTGACATGTTTGCAATATAGTTGCCTCCCCTCCAGTGTTTATCCACCTTCTCCAGTGCCGCAAATGTCAAACCCCTTGGATCCTGACGATGGAACTCTTTAAAATGTTTGGATAAGGGATGAGTTAGCGTTCCTTTTTTAAAAATATGACAGTTACCTTTTAAGGAGTATCCGAACCTGAAGTCTTGCTCTTATCAGCAAAACAGGCCTTCAGACTTTCATGTACTCCAGTTCAGGACACAAGACATGGTACAGTTATGGTTCTGGAGAAGTATTACAACATGTCATAGAAATGTCAGCTTCCAATTAATGTAAGTCATCAGGTCGTGTGTTCCCCAGTTATCTCCTGGCCCCCTCAGGGTTGTCTCCTGGCTTTCCTACCAAAACAGGATGAAGAACGTGTCTTAAAAGGGTTTTCCAGGACATTAATACTGATAGGTCATCAGTATCTGATTGGTGGGGGTCCGACACCCAAGTCCCCCTCTCATCTGCTGTTTGGGAAGGCACTGGTGCTCC
Source organism: Bufo gargarizans (assembly GCF_014858855.1). Lineage (NCBI taxonomy): Eukaryota > Metazoa > Chordata > Amphibia > Anura > Bufonidae > Bufo > Bufo gargarizans. Next base: position 2,913,337 of record NC_058089.1, read on the forward strand.
TGTGAGTGCCGTGGTCTTCTCCCTGCTCACCAAGTACAGCTCCGTGCATTATATAGTGGCCATGCTTGGTATTGCCCATTTACTTGAATGAGCTACTCCTAGGTCACATGACCGATAAACATGTCGTCACTGGCCTAGTCAGAGAAGGCTGTGGCGCTACTGCGAGTGCCGCTGCCTTCTCAACAGCTCCCGGGTGTCAGACCCCCACTGATCAGATACTGATGACCTATCCAGGGCATAGGTCATCAGTTGTAAAGTCTCAGAAAATCCTTTAAGGCCTCATGTAAACAACTGTTTCACTGCCATGTCAGTTTTGCAGACCACAGATCTACAAAACACGGGCCTCGGCAGTGTGCAACCCACATCACGATGCAGACCCATTAACTTCAATTGGTCCGCAATCCTCAAGATTCAGCCAAAGATGGGACATGTTCTATCTTTTGCAGGGCAGAGGCACAGATCCAGAACACACAGTGGGGCCTTATACTTATTGGGGATTCTCTGATCTTATTGGAGAACGCTATGTAATAGTGACTCCGAGACCAGGAGATGAAGCAGCAGAATTTATTGTCCATTGTCTTCTTCTCCCCACAGGACATCTAAAGCCACCACTGAAAACCAAAGGCATTCAGTGCCTGACGGAGAATCCGCGGGTGGGAGGTAAAGTCACACTCACATGTTATGTTGATGGATGTGACGCAGATCATTCGGAGTTCTCCTGGAGGAAAGGAATGTTTCATATCGACAGTGGCATAGAGAACCGGACTCTAGAGGACGGATCTGGCAGCTTTTCCACAGTCACCTTCACAGCCCAAGAGACAGACCGAGACTGCACAATGATATGTGAGGTGAATTATAATCTCCAGATACAAGAGGAACATTTCACACTGAAGCTTCAATAAGAATATAATGAAAGAATCTCTCTTTACAAGTTAGCCGGTGAATAGAAAAGATAAAAATTGAGAGCCCTCAGTCATTGATACCTTTATGGCTGTAATATTCCTGGGGCTCCACACAATTATACAGGCCGAAAATATATAAATAAGATTGCGACAAGAGACGACTCAAGGGTCTTTCATACAGCAGCCAGATGATCCAGCTGAAGATCAATTATTTTATTATAAATCAAGATAGTTTTTATTACATAGAAACATAGAATGTGTCGGCAGATAAGAAGCATTTGGCCCATCTAGTCTGCCCAATATACTGAATACTATGGATAGCCCCGGCCCTATCTTATATGAAGGATAGCCTTATGCCTATCCCATGCATGCTTAAACTCCTCCACTGTATTTGCAGCTACCACTTCTGCAGGAAGGCTATTCCCTGCATCCACTACTCTCTCAGTAAAGTAATACTTCCTGATATTACTTTTAAACCTTTGCCCCTCTAATGTAACACTATGTCCTCTTGTAGCAGTTTTCCTTCTTGTAAATCTTCTCTCCTCTTTTCCCTTGTTGATTCCCTTTATGTATTTAGCAGTTTCTCTCATCTCCCCTCTGTCTCGTCTTTCTTCCAAGCTCTACATGTTAAGGTCCTTTAATCTTTCCTGGTAAGTTTTATCCTGCAATCCATGGACCAGTTTAGTAGCTCTTCTCTGAACTCTCTCCAAAGTATCAATATCCTTCTGGAGATATGGTCTCCAGTACTGAGCACAATACTCCAGATGAGGTCTCACTAGTGCTCTGTAGAGCGGCATGAGCGCCCCCCTCTTTCTACTGGTAATGCCTCTCCCTATACACCCCAGCATTCTGCTAGCATCTCCTGCTGCTCTGTGACATGGTCTGCCTACCTTTAAGTCTTCTGAAATAATGATCCATTTCCTCAGACACTGGGGTTAGGACTGTATCATTGATTTTATATTCTGCTCTTGAATTTTTACGCCCCAGGTGCATTGTCTTGCACTTATCAACATAAAATTTTAGTTGCCAGATTTTTGACCATTCCTCTAGTTTTCCTAAGTTCTTTCCCATTTGGTGTATCCCTCCAGGAACATCAACCCTGTTACAAATCTCTGTGTCATCAGCAAAAAGACACACCTTACCATTGAGGCCTTCTGCAATTTCGCTGATAAAGATATTAAACAATTTGGGTCCCAGAACAGATCCCTGAGGTACCCCACTGGTAACAAGACCCTGGTCTGAATATACTCCATTGACTACAACCCTCTGTTCTCTGTCCCTCAGCCACTGCCTAATCCATTCAACAATATGGGAGTCCAAGCCCAAAGACTGCACTTTATTGATAAGCCTTCTGTGTGGGACAGTATCAAAAGCCTTACTAAAGTCCAGATAAGCGATGTCTACTGCACCTCCGCCATCTATTATTTTAGTCACTCAATCAAAAAAATCAATAAGATTAGTTTGACATGATCTCCCTGAAGTAAACCCATGCTGTTTTTCATCTTTCAGTCCATGGGACTTTAGATGTTCCACAATCCTCTCCTTAAGTATGGTTTCCATTAATTTCCCCACTATTGATGTCAGGCTTACTGGCCTATAGTTGCCCGATTCCTCCCTACTACCTTTCTTGTGAATGGACACAACATTTGCTAATTTCCAATCTTCTGGGACAACTCCTGTTGCCAGTGATTGGTTAAATAAATCTGTTAATGGTTTTGCTAGTTCCCCGCTGAGCTCTTTTAATAGCTTTGGGTGTATCCCATCAGGCCCCTGTGACTTATTTGTATTAATTTTAGACAGTTGACTTAGAACCTCTTCCTCTGTAAAGACACATGCGTCAAAAGATTCATTAGTGTTCCTTCCTAACTGAGGTCCTTCTCCTTCATTTTCCTTTGTAAAAACTGAACAGAAGTATATATCTGTAAAGAATAAATCAAGGCAACTGGACGTACTGTAGATTTCTTGAAAACGTTTCACTCGTTCTTCCAACGAGCTTTCTCAATTCTGAGTGACTGTACAAAAATTCTGGGAATAAATATGTAACTGAATATGGGTCCCAGAACAGATCCCTGAGCAGAAGTATTCATTGAGGCAGTCAGCTAGTTCTTTATCTTCTTCCATAGACCTTCCTTCTTTTGTTTTTAATTTGGTAATTCCTTGTAATTCCTGTTCCAGTCTGATAGGGACTCGTATACCACGTACTCGTATAGTCAGTTTTTCTGGTGTGACTCAGTCACTGTACTTATAGTAAACCACACTGACTGGTGATCACTAGATCCCAAGCTTTTCCCTACAGTAATATCAGATACCAGATTCCCATTTGTGAATACTAAATCTAAAATGGCCTCCTTCCGGGTCGGCTCCTCCACTACTTGCTGTAGAGATAATCCCAGCAGGGAATTTAGAATATCTGTACTCCTGGCAGAACTAGCTATTTTGGTTTTCCAGTTTACATCTGGAAGATTGAAGTCTCCCATAATGATAACTTCCCCCTTCAATGTCGTTTTAGCTATTTCCTCAACTAGTAGATCATCTAATTCTTTGACTTGGCCAGGTGGTCTATATATCACACCTACACGATGATTATCAAGCTGCAACGTAACCCAAACTGACTCTAAATTGTTCTCGCTAACTTGTATCAAATTAGATTTTATGCTATCTTTCACATACAGGGCCACCCCTCCCCCCTTTTTTGCCTTCTCTGTCTTTGATATATCCCAGTCATTACTCTCAGTAACAGCCACTACATCTATATTCTCAGATGCCATTATAGCCTCAAGTTCATTGATCTTATTCCCTAGACTGCGTAGACAAGACTCTGAGCTTGTCATTTCTTAACCTTTGTGCTACTGGCCTCTTCTGGCATTGTTCCGGGGGGCAGTTGGACTGCTGGATTATCACTCTTTTGCCCCCCTTTCCTAGTTTAAATGCTTCTTAGCAAATAGTTGGAACTGTTCACCGAGGACATTCGTTCCCTTGTAAATATGATCGATTCTTGTCTTAATGTTCAGGGCCCCTTCACAGCAGCGGCGGCGGCTGACCAGGCCCCCCGCTAATGTGATCTAATCTTACTGTCCTCTAAAGTCTCCTGATTCGAACCCACAACCTTCAATGTATCACTGTATCAGAGGCAAAGCATTTACCCACACAGCCATAAAGGCTGCATTGAAAGAGTAAAACACAGTGTACAACATATGCACATATGGCATGTATAATAATGGCATGTATAATAAAAAAAAATTTTTAAAATATAATTACAATGTTGTTGTGTCAGCTTATTATTTCCAAGGAGTACACATTGATCACAATGTATCCAGGGCGTACACACCTCATAATAAAACCTGATCATTAAACCAAACTCCCCTTCCCCCCCCTCCCAACACCCTCAAGCATTTCAAACCTATGAGACAACCAAGCCCTACAAAAGCAGTATCTCTTTGGTGTTGTAACACTGTCCATTGCAAAACACTAGTGCGCAGCCATGATGCCCAGCGTTCCCCCTATACCAAGCCAACCTACCGCAGTCATAGTCCCCCAGTCCCAGAAATGTGGTCTCTTATGCATTCTGCAGCGAAGGTCCCTGACAAAAGACCCGGAGCACTTAACCATCCCTGCCAAATAGACAGAAACTTATTGGGACACTTCCTTTTCAAGTATATTCCCCTTTCATATCTTAGGATGGTGTTCATTGTATTAAGGTATTCCCGAGAGGTGGGCGGGTCATGATTGGTCCAGTGTTTAGCCATTACTAATCGGGCTTGGAACAGCATTCTCTGCATACATATAGATAAGTTAGTATCCCCCTCATCAACTTCTAGCAGTCCCAGAAGACAAAACTTAGGGTCTTCACGAACATCTAATTGGGTAACTTCTCTGATGATCCTGGCAATATCCATCCAGTATGTACCTAACTTAGAACAATCCCAGAACATATGTACCAAAGAGGCGTTCTCAGCCCCCCAACGAGGGCAACAGGAGTTAGGGCAAAGACCAATTTTATAGAGTCAGACTGGGTATTAAGGCTAAGGTAACATTCCATTGCTCTTGAGAGATAGCACCCAGATCTCTTTCCCATTTGTCTTTAACCGGAAGACATCCGCCAGGAGTAACCCCCCCATGCAGGTGGCGATAGAGTAATAAAATCCTTTTTGTGCTCCCAGGGCTCAGTAATTGTTGCATTTAGAGTGGGGTAGATGAAACTAATCCACTTCCCGGAAATTGCGCCTGATACGCATGTCTCAGCTGTAAATACTGGTAAAATGCTGCAATTATTTCATTAATAATCCAGAATAACAATATCTTGGGAGACGGTCTCTACACATCCCCTGACGAGGGGGGTAGCTATAGGGGAAGCAGCTGCTTTCTGGCCCCAACTCAGAAGGGGCCCATCCAGGAGGAGGAATAAAAGATTTAATTGTCAGGGCCCCCTCAACCGTATTATACAATGACATTATATACAGTGATACTGTAGGAAACGGATGGAGTGGATGCTGGGCCTCGTCTGACTAGCCACAGGAGTGAAGGTTGCCCAGTCATTTCTAGTTACACCACTGCCCCTGACCAGGGGTCATCTCATATGGCCAGCATCAGATCCTGACCCTTCCAGTACACAAAAGCAGCAGCAACAACACCCCCTAACCTCCTCTGCTTTTACTTTTCTAAATTCTCTCAGGCCGATCATCCCATGGCAGGTAAGGTTGTACATAATCACCAGTCCCAGCCACCCTTCTGCTTACCAGTTCAGCATCTTCTGGAGCAGTGATGGGCAAACTTTTTTTGTCAACTGAGCCAAATATCGCCAAAACCACGATTTAAATTTCTTTCGAGAGCCACATTTTTAAAACCTAAAATATTGCGTCAACAGTACCAGTGAGGACTATTAGGGCTCATGCACACGACCGTGTGCCCGCCGTTGCCATATTGCAGGCCGCATACAGCGGGTCCGCAATACATGGGCACTGGCTGTGTGCAGCCCACATCATGGACCCATTCACTTCAATGGGTCCAGGATCCGGGATATGAGTGCTACAGAGTGCTTCCGTGGTGCTTCTGGCTGTGCCTCCGCACCGCAAAAAAGTAGCGCATGCACTACTTTTTTGCGGAGCGGAGGCACAGCCAGAAGCACCATGGAAGCACTCTGTAGCACTCATATCCCGGATCCTGGACCCATTGAAGTGAATGGGTCCATGATGTGGGCTGCACACGTCCGTGTGCAGCTCGCATCATGGACCGATTCACTTCAGCATGCGCTACTTTTTTGCGGTGCGGCAGTCGGATGCGGATCGCGAACCCCATTCAAGTGAATGGGTCCGCGATCCTTATGCAGCTGCCCCATGGTCTGTGTCTGTGCATTGCGGACCGCTATTTGCGGTCCGCAGCACAGGCACGGCACCCTTACATTCGTGGGCATGAGCCCCAGAGTGTGGTTTTACATACTTTTATATGTACTTTCTTTTATTTGGATCTTGATTATTATTTTATCGTTATCATTTTTTACTTTTATTAAACTTGTCTGCAGACATTACTTTTGCTGTTTAAACACCTGCCAAGTAAATGCTGATGCCAAATAATTGAGTCACCTGTAGAAGGAGGTACACTGACTCTGACTTGTAGCCTGCAGCGGTGTCTGAAGTTTTCAATACCCCTCGTCACTTCCTCCTCCTTCCGACGTCTACTCTGGAAGGAGGTGCTACTGCCAGCCCTACTGTGATGCGCGTGCGCTAATACTAGTTAGCGAACACGCCCTCTCTTGCTTTGTGGAACGCAAATGCGTCCCACAGGCAAGATTCGATTCCTCTGTAGTGCAGGATGGGTCGCCGTGGGAGCCCGCACCAAAGAGCTGCATTGAAGGGTCTAAAGAGCCGCTTGTGGCTCGTGAGCCGCACTTTGCCGACCACTGTTCTGGAGGATCCCTGAGCCAGAGGTGAAGAAATCCATGGCATCCTCCCTCCTTCACCACATTCAAGGTCCTGTCTCTAGAAGTCTGCAGGATGGTTATTTATGAGAGCGCCCAGTAAGGAGCCATTCAGCCCCTTCGTTCTGAATTTGTGCGGATGAGTGTCCCAGCAGATATCTTGTTAGGTCCATGTAGAAGGATGATGCACTGAACATGTACAGGATCAGCCATATAAGAGAATCCAGAGTAACAACGAACACAGGGTCGGACACAGAACAGAGACAAAGTCAGCAACATGGCAGCACAACGAGGGGCATTTATCAATGCATTTACACAACTATTGTGGCGGAAATAAGACACAAGTTATGGTTCACTCCATATGTGCACCATAATTTGCTCATTTTTAACCTTCACGCCATTTTTCCAATATGGAGAGAAAAGGGGATAGGTCTTCGCACGTCGTCACACCAGATTTACTATAACTTACGCTAGAAACTTGTGCAAGTTATAGCTGAAGCCTGCTCCTCCCCTTAGCTGGTGTAGAATTCAGTATCTGCCGCACCTGCTTCTCAGGGGTCAAGACTGGTGGATGGGAACACTAATCTTGATAACTGACCCTCAATATGTGCAGAAATGAGTCAGACACAATGCCCGCCACAAGAAATAAACCAATCTTTCATCACTCAGTGGTTCAGTCTAAGAACCAGACAGATCCTATCTTGCAATGCAAACATTAAAGTGGTAACTTTGGAACGGTTTTACTTATCCAAGCCATTCTGAGAATGTTTTTTCGTGACACATTGTATTTCTTGACATTCGATATATTTCACCTTTATTTATAAAATAATCCAAAATTTACCAAAAATTTAGAATCATTCACAATTTTCTAAATTTGAATTTCTCTACTTTTAAGACAGATAGTAATACCTCATAAAATAGTTATCAGTCATCATTCCCTGTATCTCTGCTTTATGTTAGCAAATTTTGAAAATGTCACTTCATTTTTTTAGGACGTTAGAAGGCTTAGAATTTTAGAAGCAATTTCTCAAATTTTCAACAAAATTTCCCAAACCGTTTTTGTTAAGCACCAATTCAGTTATAAATTGATTTTGAGTGACTTACATAATGGAAATCACCAATAAGTGACCCCATTTTAGAAACTACACCCCTCAAATTATTTAAAACTGATGTTAAACTTTGTTAACCCTTTAGATGTTCCACACAAATTAAAGGAAAATGGAGGTGAAATTTCAAAATTTCATTTTTTTGGTAGATTTTTTATGTTAATCAATTTTTTTCTTGCAACACAGTAAGGGTTAACAGTAAAATAAACCTCAATATACATTACTCTGATTCTGCAGTTTACAGAAATACCCCATATGTGGCTTCAAACTGCTCTATGGGCACGTGGCAGTGGTCAAAAGGAAAGGAGTGCCATATGGTATTCTGAGACCCTGACGTACCCCTACAGTAGAAACCCTCAAAAAGTGACCCCATTTTGGAAACTACACCCCGTAAATAATATATTACGGGGTGTAATGACCACTTTGACCCCCTAATCGTTTTACGGAATTTGGAAACACTTGGCTGTGAAAATGAAAAGTTTCAATTCTTTCAATAAAATGTTGCTTTAGCACCAAATTTTTCATTTTCACAAGGAGTAACAGACAACAAAGGACCCCATATTTTATTACCTATTTTCTCCTGAATACGGCAACACCCCATATTGGTGGTAAATGCTGTGGGGGCACACGGCAGGCCACACTTCCAGAGGCTTTTGCAGATTAGTTTACGGGTGCCATAAGCAATGGTTTTAAGTGCTGGCACCTATTACACAGGCCGATTATCGAGAATGAACATTTCTACTAATTCTCAACCCAGATAATTGACCGGATTGTTCGTCCGGGTAAAATGACCTTTACTGTCCTGAAGTTGCATGGATTGGCTGCTTAGGATAGGAACCAAGTACAATGAAGCTCCTCTTCTGAGAATCCAGCTTCCAGTGACATCACATCCCTTATCTGGTTTCTGATGGAAGAACATCACTTTTGCTGTGGAGAGTACCAGAACTATTCATCTACATGGCGCATGCACAGGTGAGGCAGATTCAGGAACTTTCCGTGTGCAGCAGGGAGAGCAATAATTCTGCCCCCACCGACTGCGGAAGTGATTCTCTATGGTTGATGTGTAACATTGCCTTCCATGACATAACATGGCTGCCTGTCAATAGGTAATGTGTATAACATGGCCTCCTGTCTTTCAGTGATATGTTCACACACACCACAGTATTAAGCTTTAGTTCAAGCCCTGCTGCAGCTTATAAAAAATAAAGTGATGAAAAGCTCAAGAGGGGACATTTATTACCCAATCTGCACCAGAAAAATGGCTCCAAAAAGTCTCAAAGTTTGACACACACTGTACTTTTTAGGGGTTTTACACATCACGTGCCACTTTTCAAAGTAACGGGTGATGTGGGTCTGTGACAATTATAATAATCTACTCCATAGATTGAAATGCTCCCTGCACGGATGTGATCATGAAGTGGTGTCCTCTATTATGGCTTTACTGTAAGGGCACCTTCACATGCGGAAGATTTTGTGGCAGAAAATTCTGCAACTTAAAATCAATTCCATTCACCTTAAAGGGGCCTGCAGAAATCAATGTTCTTGCTGCCCCATTCAAATGAATGGAGCTGATTTTCAATCGCAGAATTTTCTGCCACAAAACCTGCCACGTGTGAAGGCACCCTTACAGTTGCTTTGACTCCCTTTGTATGTGTGTTGGGATATGTCGAGGCTCTGCCAATTGCCAAGCCTAGTCAATTATCAATATTCAGGTTGAGGGGGCTGTAAAACGTGTGTGTTTTTGGGTATGCTAAGAGGTAAAAAGAGGAAAAGAGTGCCAGGAAAAGAGCGCCATCTCGTTAGCGCCACCTTCTGGCTCCCTGTGAGTCAATGTCCGACAAGCTTTGGAACATGACAAGTTAAAATAGCCAAGATAAATATCCATCCGTATACAGCTGTTTTGTATACAGTGGCTTCTTCTGAAGAGTCGTTAGGGGTCCTTCCACATGACTTAGTTGTAATGCAGTTAAACAACTTCGCCAGTTACAGTTAATTATATCGATGATTTCTTCTTTCTAAACTGGCTTTCTGCATCAGAATCACTCCGTGTTGCAGCATCTTTAGTATGCATTCACACCACCGTATGTACTTTTCAGTTCACAAAACACAGATTCGCAAAAAATACTGATGACTTCCGTGTGATGTCCATGTTACATCCGTTTTTTTGCGGACCCATTGTAACAATGCCCATTTTTGTCCGCAAAACAGACAATAGGACATTTGTTCTATCTTTTTTGCAGATGCCGCGGAACGGACGTATGGATGTGGACAGCACATGGTATGCTGTCCGCATTTTTTGCGGCCCCATTGAAATGAATGAGTCAGTGTGCCATCCACCCTTTTTTGCAGAGCAAAAATACAGTCCTGTGAGGAGTCATCCAATCTGGTGCTCTGGAATCTAAAAAAAAATCCAAGGTGTCTTTCTATTGAGTAAAGGCCCAGATGCTTTCAATAGCACCAGCATGCCATGATAAGAAATGACTGGCTGCGTTTCAGTTACTTGGAATAAAAAAAACTCATTCAGATTTCTGAGAATATGCTGATGGGGGGTGGGGTGGCTGTGTGAAGCGTGAGCTCTGTCTGAGGAACCTATCGTAAGCGGCTAAAGGCGACTATTCTGACTGAGGTCAGTGCTGGCTAAAGGCTCAATCACAATGCCTCGTGGTAAAGTGGAGCCCCCCTTCCAAGCTCACCAAGGTTTTTGCTAAAAGGCCTTCTGCTCCGTGTGTCGGCCTATTCCTCTGCATCTTCATGTGGAGACTGTGCAGAACAATCTTCTGATACCCTGAAGAGCGAGTTGCCGAACTGCTCCTTCACTAGATAGACCATGCAGTCTATGTTGAACTCCCTTCGCGCCTCCCTGTTAGAGGACTTTAAATCTATGCTTAATGACCTAAAGGGGGAGATATCAGACCTGGGAGACCGCACTGCTCACATAGAATCTAAGATGGCGGAGTACGCTGCATCACACAATGCTCTGATCAATGTGCATTATGAGTTAGCGAAAGATGTTTCCCACATGAAAAACAAGCTTTATGACCTGAAAGACAGGTCTAGAAGGAACAATGTGCGTATAAGAGCGATACCAGAAAACCTCCAGGACTCTCAACTTACAGACTTTTTTTATGGGGTTCCTTAAAGCTGTTCTGCCTGATCTCCCCGACATGGACTTTCTGGTAGATAGAATCCACCAGGTACCAAGGCCCAAACAACTTAACCCCGCTTTGCTGTGAGACACTATGGCCAGGCTCCACTTCTTTAAAATTAAAGAGGCCTTTTTTCTTCAACTGCACCATAAACCGGCCTTGCCGGACCTATATAAGGAGCTGGCGGAGTCTCCGGATATGTTGGCAGTATAAGGGTTCAGCTCTTTTTCGGGGGTCATGCTCACAATTAGCTTCGCCACAGCCGGATTGCAGGTCCAAACGTGAGATTTATTTTCACAGCAACAACAAAACAGTACAAAATACAACCTGCCTGTCTGGGCTCTACCTAAACATAACATAACCCTACCTCACTTATAGCACCGTTCACACACAGTACCAACATGCAGCTTTCTTAGCCAATACTCCAGCACTTCCAGGCTGTTACAAAGTCCAGTACCTTTGGGGGATTGTGACCCAGAAGTCCGCCTGACTCTGGCCTAGTGACCTCGCGGAGTCCCCCAAAGCTCAGGCTAACACCTAGCCCAGGGGCCCTCAGCCAGCCTGGCTGAGGCCACACTTCCAGAGCCTCTAGCAGGGCTTCTGTTGCACCAAGACTCTATCTCTTTAAATGACAGTCTGGGCTCTTATCCCAGACTGATTGTGTCACCTGGTGCTGCCTCAGACCTGATGACTGACAGGGAAGACACAGAAACTCCTGCCATGAATCTCCCCTAGCAGCTATGAGGCCTGTCACTGCCTCACATACCCCCTGCCTTGTTCAAGCCTGTAGGGGTGAACACTAGCATCAAATCCAGATGCTTGTGAATAAGCCTCGACCTGGCCTACAGTCTTCCCCTTATTCTGCCAGACCAAGGACAACAGCGCTTGGTTTGTCCCCCTCATGAGTTTATTACAGAGCCGATAAGACCTACGGGATTTTCTTGCCCATCTCATGAGCAGGTACTCTCCTTTCACGAGCGAGGGTGGTCTCTCTCTTTTCTTTTTTCTGTTCCTCTCCACATTTGGCATTCGGTTTCTGGAACTTCTCTCAGAAGATGTTTTTATACGACTGGCAGGCTCTCTTTTTAGATTTTCTGGCTTCTGCACACACTCCTCATGTTCTTTCTTGGACGGCTGCAGCTCTTGACCGAACTGTTCCCAGTCATGGTCGTGTCCCAACCCTTTCTCCTTTGCCTTGAGGGGCTCCTTCAGCAGGCTTATCCCTACTCGCTTCTTTTACATAATTCCGGTTCAATTCTTCCTTCTTTCCAGCAGTGGTTTCTCCCACTTTGGCGGCAGTTTCAGAGACCTCAGCTTCTTTAGTGGGTTTTTCCTCTTCGGTAGCTGCTACTTCGGTCACTGCGGCACCTGAGGACTTCACGTCCTCCAACACCTCGGTCTTAACTTCTTCAGCCTTGGTTTTCTTGGACCCGGCATCATATACTTGCCCTCTTAAATCCTTTTTCTCTTTCTCATCTAGGTAGGATGTACCGGAGACAACAGGGACTTCACCAGACTCGCAGACTTCTGGCATTTTCTCCAGAGGCTCACTTAGGACACAGTTCTCCTTTCGGGAAGAATTCAGGAGAGCCAACCCGCAGTAGTAGACAGGATCCGCAAACTGGCCGTCCAACTCCTCGTATTCCTTCCCAAGCAGGCTGCTGGCTACTTGGACGGCTTTGCAGGCGGAGGGGACGTCTTTCGGGACCAGGTCCTGGCTACCCACTGCCGTGAGTCTCTTTGTCTCTGCATCTACATCAGCCCCATCCACGGGTTCAGCAGAAAGATCTTCCGTCTTCTCTGCCTCGGTCGGCACCGCAGCGCCACCATCTCCAGATCCTTTCTTAACAGGCTCTGGCTTAGACTTCTCCAACTCTGACGTTCTTCCCGATGTCATCCTTTGAGTTCATAAGATCCTCCATCTCTGCTCTGAGTTGCTTGTTCAGCATTTCAAACTCCCCTCGCTCCTCTTGCGCTTCTTCAAGGGCTCTAGCCAAGGAGAGGGCTTTGGTCTCTTTCCCAAGCACCGGCCTTCACTTGGTCATGTTCTTCGGCATATAGGGCCAAAATGTATTTCTCTTCAGCCCGGGGCCGGTCAAACTTTCCGTTTTTTTCTTAGTTTTTCGCACCAGTTTGTTGGAACCGCGCACTCTTGGGCCTCCTGGTCCAACTGCTCCTTGCTGGGTTCTGCGGCAGCAGATATAGGAGTATCACCATTCTTTTTTGGAGACCCTGTGGAGGTCCCACCCAGATTCCCTTCAAGCACTTTATCGGTGTCTACCGCAGTTTTCTGTATTTCTTTGGCGCCTTTGCTCTTCACCTGGATATCAGGCCGTAGACCCTTCAGCTCACTCATTTCTTTCGGTGTCTCCTCCCTTGACCCCTCTGCAGCCTTCTTTGGCGACTCTGTGAAGACAGCTAGTCTTTTCTTTATCAGATCTAGGAACTGTATAGAGAGGAAGGAATCATCTTCCTGCTTGCAGCTGTTCCGACAAGTCAGGTCATTTACCACGGCCTGGGTATGGGTCTCAGACATTAGACTGAAGTCTCCCCACTTAACTCTCGTCATGTCAGATACAACCGTCATCTGGTCGCTACTAGTAACCACATCAACTTCGCAAGACTTCAACCTGGTAGCTTCCCTCTTGGAGTTGCTAATGATCACAGCGCATACGTCACCTATGCTGCTCGTTTCATTGTGAACGCTGACCTCTAGGGGCACTGACAAGTTAATCCCTACTAGGGACATTACTTTATTGATCATAGAACACTGTGGAGACTGCATATCCACCTCTGGTACGTGTGGTACACCCTCTAGAACTGCCACCCTTTCTTGCATGTTCCCCAGAGTAGGATTGCTCCACTCTGTGCTCACAATATTTATCAACCCTTCTGCCTTTTTTTTATAATTTTTCCTCCAGGGGGCGCTATTTTCCCCGACCACATCCTGCAACGGAAAAGGCATGTCATCATCATCACCTATTTCACAAGACGTCACATTTTCATTTAGCATTTTATCAGCACCATTGTTTCTAATGGTCACTTAATTTAAAGGGCCAGAAACCACTTCTGCAGGAGTTTCACCACTAGCTGCAGGAGTGTTTACCCACAGTCCCCATACAAAAAGGAAACCACAACCCCACTTCACCTCATGTACGAGCACCTTAACATCAAGTTCACATTTTTTTAGCAAAAAGGTGCAGGTTCTGCAGGAGTTTTGTCACTCTCTGCCAACTAAAGACAGCCGGCCGGCACATGCGCAATATGAAAAGCTGTTCCTCTGCCCATAATGGGCAAAGCAGTGCGCAGTTGCGGGCCACTTCCCAGCATGACTTCTTCTCTTGCCGCTCGTGACGTCCTCCGGCAGGAGGCAGAGGAGGAGGTAATAATAGGACAGAAGGGCGGGCCAAAGGACTAAAAGAGGTTTGTTTTTCTGGGCACATCGCCAAGTAACGCAGCCCCTGGGCACCTTCAGAAGCTCATATGCATAGGTTTAAAAGTGTTTTTTTTTCATGATCTGGACGAGGGACACAGAAGAGAAAGGTATGATTGTAATGAGGGTCAAAGAGTCTATAACCTGATCTGAGCGGTCTAAAATGCTCAGATTAGGTGAAAGACTCCCTTTAAGAGGTCTCTGTTATGGCGAGAATTAGCGAAGTCTCAGAGTGACATTGCATGCCTCCAGGAAACTCTCGGTATATTGCTCGCGATTGTCACACACAGACTTTCTATACATGCAACATGCTACTGCTGTGACCAAGAAAGCTGGAGTTAGTATTTTAGTTAAAAACTCACTAGCTCTTTCTATTATCTCTGAACCCGGGATGATTATTTTAGTTTTACCATTAATTGGTTAATTTCCATGCACCAAATCGCTCACCATGTGCGCTTGTTCGCTCTGTTTTGCAGAAAACGAGGCTGACGGCTAAAGGTTGGGTGTTGGTGTGTGGGGACTTTACTAATCCTGTTTCCAAGGTAATGGATGTACTACATACTTTGTTGTTAGAGGAGGATCTTCATGACATATGGAGGTATCAGCATGCTAGTGAGAAAGATTTTTCTTATTTTTTTCCTAGATTCTGATCGTACTCCCGTATTGATTATTTCCTAGCTTATAGTCTCCTCCTGTGTTCAGTCCTCCATTGGTCTTATAACCTGGTCGGACCATGCTCCGGTTACCCTTCTGATGGATGATCGGAGTCCCCCCACCCCACACTTCTTCTGGCATCTCAACCCATTCTTGTTGAAATCCCAGAAACTTGTTGACAAGATTTCCGATGCTTTGCAGGGTTATTTTTCAATTAATGATAATATGGAGGTACCGGATCCTACCTTGTGGGATGCATATAAGGCATTTGTTAGAGGTCTGTTTCTCCAAATTGCATCTATTGCTAAGCGCAAGAGGGAGAAGGAGGTGAAGGAGACTACTGATCACATCAGAGACTTGGAGGGCAGCAGTAAGGCATGCCCGACTTCTTTGCTTTCCTCCCAACTTCTCCGGGCAAGGTACCAATTCCGCACACTGTTGCTTTATAAGTATGAGCGTAACATGAAACGTTGCAAAGCTAAATATTATGCTATGGGAGACAGAGCAAGTGCTCTGCTGGCCTGCAGGGGTAAACAGATGGCTGCTAAATCTAAGACTGCATATATGGAAGGGAGCTCAGGTGACAGGATTAAAGACCCCTGAGCCATTGCTGAGGCCTTCGCTCCTTACTGCTCTGAAGTCATCTATTGCTTCCTTTCTAGCCACAGTGAACCTGCCCTCACTATCTGAGGATAATCTAACTACCCGAAATGCCCCGTTCATGAAACAAGAAATTATTCAGGTCATTAAAACTTCCCCCTCACATAAAGCCCCTGGACCTGATGGTCTTCCCAGTGAGTATTATAAATTCTCTGCTCAACTAACTCCATACTTACTTCGCCTCTTTCAGACCTGGCAGGTACTATCGCTCCGGACCACCTGTCCGCAACAATAACTACCTTACCCAAACTTGGCAAGCCACCTACCAAACCTGAAAACTTTAGACCTATAGCTCTCCTAAATTGTGAGGCGGCCACTTGACTCTAGGGAATGGTTTAAACCATCTTCAACTCAAAAATGGGTTCAGATTGAGACTGCTTTGACTAGAGGAGCCTCTCTTAGGCCTCTTGCCCAGGAACGTAAGGGCTCAGTGCTGCAGGCCGCATACGGCGGTCCCGCAATACACGGGTCACCAGCCGTGTGCATTCCGCAACACGGATGTGAACCCATTCACTTCAATGGGTCCACAAATCCGGAGATGCAGTTCAGAATGGAAGCATTACGGAGTGCTTCTGTGGTGTTCCGTTCCGTGCTTCTGTTCCTCAAAAAGATAGAATAAGTTCTATCTTTTTGCGGAACAGACGGATTGCGGACCCCATTCAAGTGAATGGGTCTGCGATCCACATGCGGCTGCCCCACAGTCGGTGCCCGTGCATTGATGATCCTAATTTGCGGCCCGCAGCACAGGCACGGAGCCCTTACGTTCGTGGGCAAGAGGCCTTAGACCAGGGGTGCACAACCTGCGGCCCGGGGGCCACATGCGGCCCTTGATACCATTCAGTGCGGCCCCCAACCACCTGGTAACAGACATGTATGCCTATGTCTTGTGGCTGCTCACATGTATTTTTCATGTAGTTCTGCCATTAGATGGGAGTCCTGGAAGTGTAACTAGACATTATTGGTATACAATGTGTGTTCAATATGCCATAAATACAATATTTCTGTTGTTAATACACCTTTAAATTTTAATTTCGGCCCTCGTCATTGGTTCAGTCTGGCATTGTGGCCCCCAACCAGGAAACGTTGTGCACCCCTGCCTTAGACTGTTGGCAGAGGCTATGTATCTCCACCCTTTACAGGTCCGATGCTCTTTCACCACAGTCTCTCACTCCTTTAACATCTGGAAAGGATTCCTTGCTTCATCCAATAAGATGTCTATACCTTTCACATCATTATCTATCAGATGCTTAGAACCTCATATGTTAGTTCTCTCTCTGGTGGGCTGGGAAGATAGATGATAAAAACGCTACATCTACTTTGCGAGAGGGGCTCGCTTATACCCTTTGAAATACTTAGATCCTTATTTGCCCTTCCTCACTCCTTATTTACCAGTATCTACAGATTAGACACTTCTTATCTACTTACTCAATTACATGGGCCACCTCTGACCAGACACAAAGCCTTTTATACCACAGAACGAGCGTTTCAAGGCCTCTCCCCAATATACCGCTTTATTAACCAGCCAAACTGGGAGGATAAACTGCCTTTTATGCTCAAGTGGGAGCAGGATCTCCAAATCACATTTACAACAGAGCAATGGCAGCAGGCCTTAGTGGTCTACTTACACTTCTCTAAGTGTTAACCATATTGAGCAAATTAAGAAGGTTCAATTACGTTGGTATCTCATCGCAGACAGATTAGCTCACTGTATACCCGGTTACTCCAACTCGTGCTGGAAACAGTGCTCTAGGATTGGCACACTTGGTGGTCGTGTCCTAAGGTTCTTCCTTTTTGGGGTGAAGTATTCCGACTACTTTCCGTATTACACAAGACCAACTAACCCCAGATCCAGCCTTGCCTTTATTACATATAGGATTATCCGCTATACCTCAGCAGTTTAGATGGACAGTAGCACATGTCCTTACTGCCGCAAGAGTATGTATAGCTCTGAGGTGGAAGTCCACTGACCCTGCTACACTACAACTAAGGTGGATTTACATATGCGATATGAACTTACTGTGGCGCATTCTGCTAAACACCGAACTGCCCTATCTGAGAGATGGCTCCCCTATAGAGGTGCTCTTCCAGATGTTAGTACATATCTACCTGCATACTCTCAGCTCATCACTGCTCTTCAATTTTGGAGTGTACTTGAGGGGGAAAATGTTTGCTGCGCACATATTTAATGACTGAGATTCAGATGCACCATGTTCAAAGTTACTTTCCTGACCTGCGAGTCAGACTTAAACTGTAAAAACGTGATTTTATTTACATTGATGTAAGATGTTTGTTGATTATTCAACCTGGATGACAATAAAAAAAAATAATGTTTAAAAAAATAAAAACACATTGCAGTTGACAACGTATACAACATTGTGGAGAAATGGTGGACCACACGCTAAAGGTTTTCTGGTGCCAACAAGGGCTGGATTAGCCACGATACATGTAGTAAAGATTGAGGCACTCACATCATTCAGCTTTGCATTTCAGAAAGAGTTTATTAATACATTAGTTTCATAATCCAGTTGCCCAATTTTTACATCAAACTTAAGTAAAGAAAAATGACCGAACGTTTCGGTCTCAATGGACCTTCCTCAGCGGGCGCTGGATGTGCCATAACCAGTAGGGCCAGTCATATACTCCAGGATGTTTTGACACGTCAAAGTGTTGGAATCAGAAGAAGTTCAGTCGGGCCAAGTGCATATATAGAAATCATTGGGCTCGGGCCTGGCTCGCTACTGCATGGAGGCAGAGAACACAGCTCCTCTGATCTCAACTGCACTCTACTGCCATCCATCTACTTCCAGAGCTTTTTTACTCTGTTCTGACCCGGGCACTCTGGCAATACTTTGCCCTACAGTTTTTTGCCACTATATACGCTAAATACCGGCACCACTGAATTGCACTCTACCACGAGTTAGAAAGCCGTGGCCTCAATTTCTGGCATCTAAGACTCGACTTCACCAGACCCACCCCTCACCTTCATTGGTCTGCTCAGTGCATTCCATGGTACTGGGGCCTGGTGGAGGGAGTGAAGCAGCGGCCTCAATTATTGTGTGGACTCTGGAGCATAGCCTTCTTGTTAGGAAGGGATTACCCTCTCCTGACCTAGACATCTGTGACTCTTTTGGCTACCTCAGTGGTTCTTGGAGCTCTTTATGCCATCTTAGCAGCCATAATTTGAACATCCCCAGTTTTTGACTCAATAACTTCCAGAGGGCTGGAGCATTGCTCGGCATCTTTAGGCTGCCCAGCTGCATACTAAACAGATACCTTGCAATGTCAGTTCCCGTTTCGCTATATGTTCCCCTTTGGCATCTCCATCCTTGCCAATGGAAGAAAAGATACAGTGCTCACACCTCTGAAGATGCTGACATAAAAATACTGCAGACCTCCATATCACTCTGGACCCACTCCCAGCTCAGTTACTTCTAGCAACTTACCACCTCTACCTTTCCTGACTCCATGGGAAACGGTAGAAGGACCCAAGAACCAATGAGCCAAGAAGAAGACACAAAGATCCTCTCCTTCTGGAGGAGGACCCGAGCCTACTTGATCGTCTCATCACCTCTCTTCACTGCAATAGTTGATTTCATGATGGACATTCTCTTTAGCTTTACATAATGTTTATTAGCGTTTCTATAGTTTGTGGGTCAACCTACTGGTTCCCCTAGATGCAAACAAATATGAAGAAAAGATCGGGCGGCACTCACCGAAATGTGAAGTGATTATTCTTTATTCCAATGGTAAAAGCATAACAGGAGTAGGGCGGACCACACACTGCAGGCAAACACTTGTGGCGACGGCCGGTTCGCGCCGCATCGCTTCCTCGGGCCAAGTGTTTGCCTGCAGTGTGTGGTCCACTCTACGCCTGTTATGCTTCTACCATTGGTATAAAGAATAATCACTTCACATTTCGGTGAGTGCTGCCCGATCTTTTCTTTATATTTGTTTGTATCCAGGGACTATGTGGGCAGAGCACCGTCAGTAGGTGTTGTTGAAGTCCGGTCACGGCTGATCCTGGGTGTCTGTGGAGGCGGCTGAGCAGTGCCCAGTCTGTGCTCTTTTTTACATATATATCTACTGGTTCACATAGTTAATGTTTTCCATACTATATAATGTTTTTGTTCATATCTCTATTCATACTCCACACAATAGCACTTTTTAACTTCCAGCATGCTGACCACGCAATGTTGTCGCTTCTCGCTTCCCGCCTCCCCCCCCTTAAGAAAGAAACAAACTCACCTCATACAGTCTGAATCCCCTAACTCTGATAGCGCATTTTACAATCAATGGTATCATTCTTACTCCTGCCTGAGGAAGTCTAGGAGTGGCTGTTGCACTCTCCAAACGTTCCATTCAAACACTTGCTAGGCAAAAATCACTGAGAAAAGATAAAAAACAAAACAAAGATAAAAACATCCTGCTTGATAGGATAAATAAACATGTGGATGTACATTTATGAAAAAAAAAAAAAAAAACCACAGAAAACAGAAAATAATGGTCTAACATAACAGATACAAGCATTACATGTGGACTAAGCCCTCTCTCTGATATGATAAAAATCTAAGACTCTCAGCCAATATATTTCAATCTAAAACACATCTGTGACCGCTGACCCGCGCCAAGGTGGTCTCGGTCAGGCAGGTCCTACTCTAAACCTACCTATGCCGTTGGGCATTTACATTCAGGAGAGCAGACCCTGCACATATCGTGTGCTCAGGGCCGTCTTTAATATTGATTGGACCCTGGGCAAGAATTTACTTGGGCCCCCTGGATGCCCCCCCCCCCCCACACACTTTGCTGTACTCGCTATACAGCAGCACTTACCTGTCACGTTCAGGGCCTCCAGGTGACGTCTCCTCTCTGTCATCATCTTCTCTGTAGCTCTTCTCTCTCATCATCTTCTCCACTCGGTCTGGACAACTTCTCTCAGCCGCCTCGTCTCTGCAGAGTGTGACACACGGACATCTTAGCTTCCTCACATTCTATCATTATCCCCCAACTGGAGTCCCCACAGTGTTCTCCTGCTGCTTGCTGTCCCCCCCCCCCAGGGGTGTAGCTATAGGGGGTGCAGAGGTAGCAGTCGCTACCGGGGCCCAGGAGCATGAAGTGGCCCAAAAACACTAGTGCCGCATAAGAAGACACACAAATCACTGAGGGAAGGGGGGCCCAAGCTGAACTCTTGCACCGGAGCCCATGAGCCTTTAGTTACGCCCCTGCCCCCCCCCCCCCCAAATACTATCCTGAGGAAACATTACTGCCCCCGATAGTAATAGTGCTCCTCATAGTCCCACCGATAGTAATTCCCTTGTAGAATGCCCTCATTAGTAACACTGCCCCAACCGTGATAATGCTCCTCAACAATGCCCCCATTATTAGAAGAGCCCTCCCATATTAGTAATACCCTCACAGAGCCCCCAGTAGAAATAAGGCCCCCTATTGTTCCCCCAGTGGTAATAAAGCTCCCCCAGACTCCTCGGTAGTAATAAGGCCCCCATAGTGCGCTTAGTAGAAAAAAGGCAGATCTACAAGACCCTCCTATAGAGCCCCCAGTAGTAATAAGACCGACTATAATGTCCCCTGGATCTGCAGTGCCCCCTGCAGTTATACTCCTCCCTCCACCATACAGTCCCATGTAAATAACATCACCTCCTCCCCAGCCGCCTCAAACGCACAATCCAATGTAAACATCACCCCCTAAGGCTACTTTCACACTTGCGTTCGTGCGGATCTGTCCTGTACTTGGGGGACGGATCCGTTTACAATTGCACCATTTTGTGTCAATGCAAAGGGATCTGTCCCCATTTACTTACATTGTCAGGACGGATCCGTTTGGCTCCGCAATGCCATGCGGACACAAAAACGCTGCTTGCAGCATTTTGGGGTCCGCCTCCAAAACGGAACGGGGGGCTGTACGGAGCCGAACTAATGCATTCTTAATGGATCCGCATCCATTCAGAATGCATTGGGGTTAAACTGATGCATTTGGGGCTGCTTGTGAGAACCTTGAAATGGTTCTCACAAGCGGATCCCCAAACACAAGTGTGAATGTAGCCTAAACATTAAGTCCCATGTACATAAACATCATTTCCCCCCTCCCCCCACCATCCACTTTCAACATACAGTCCCATGTAACTAACATCACTCCCTCCCCCAGCCACCTCAAGCACACAGTTCCATGTCAATAACATCCCTCCCTTCAGCCCTAACATACATCCTAGTTAAATAACTACAACTCCCAGCATTGCTCTGCCTCTCCCTTCACTTACCTCTCCAGTTCTCAAATACAGACATCAGCATTAGGCTCCTTCTCCCCACCAATCCTGCACTGGTCACATGATGGTGACATCATCCAGGTCATCCTATCACAGCCTGTTTTGCTGATCACATGACCTGTGATGTCACCACAGGTCCTTTACCTCTTCCCAGTGTATTAGATTCAATTGTTCTGTGTACGGCAATACAGTTGTATCTAGCAGGCAGGGAGGACATTCGGGGCCTGGGACAAATCATCCGGGGCCCAGGCCCTGAATGTTTTAACCTAGCGACGCCCCTGGACTAGTGAATGGGAGTCGGGAAACGGAGCTCCCTTGGGCCCCCAGGAGCAACTGGGCCCGAGGCAGTTGCCCCTTTTGCCCTGCGGCAAAGACGGTCCTGCGTGTGCTGCTCCTAGTTACCTGTATGTGCATCCAGCAACCGATGAGAGGAGCCCGCACAGCTATATGTACCACCTAATCAAGGTCACCCGTGGGAGCCCACACAGCTATATGTAACATCTAATCGTGGGAGCCCGCACAGCTGTATGTACCACCTAATCAAGGGTGTCTGTGGGAGCCCGCACAGCTATATGTACACCTAATCAAGACCGTCTGTGGGTGCCCGCACAGCTATATGTACCACCGAATCAAGGTCACCCGTGGGAGCCCACACAGCTATATGTAACATCTAATCGTGAGAGCCTGCACAGCTATATGTAATGTACCACCTAATCAAGGCCATCTGTGGGAGCCCAGACAGCTGTATGTACACCTAATCAAGGCTATCTGTGGGAGCCCACACAGCTATATGTACACCTAATCAAGGCCATCTGTGGGAGCCCAGACAGCTGTATGTACACCTAATCAAGGCTATCTGTGGGAGCCCACACAGCTATATGTACACCTAATCAAGGCCATCTGTGGGAGCCCACACAGCTGTATGTACAGCTAATCAAGACCGTCTGTGGGAGCCCACACAGCTATACAGGTCCTTCTCAAAAAATTAGCATATTGTGATAAAGTTCATTATTTTCTGTAATGTACTGATAAACATTAGACTTTCATATATTTTAGATTCATTACACACCAACTGAAGTAGTTCAAGCCTTTTATTGTTTTAATATTGATGATTTTGGCCACAGCTCATGAAAACCCAAATTTACTATCTAAAAAAATTAGCATATCATGAAAAGGTTCTCTAAACGAGCTATTAACCTAATCATCTGAATCAACTAATTAACTCTAAACACCTGCAAAAGATTCCTGAGGCTTTTAAAAACTCCCAGCCTGGTTCATTACTCCAAACCGCAATCATGGGTCAGACTGCCGACCTGACTGCTGTCCAGAAGGCCATCATTGACACCTCAAGCAAGAGGGTAAGACACAGAAAGAAATTTCTGACCGAATAGGCTGTTCCCAGAGCGCTGTATCAAGGCACCTCAGTGGGAAGTCTGTGGAAAGGAAAAAGTGTGGCAGAAAACGCTGCACAACGAGAAGAGGTGACCGGACCCTGAGGAAGATTGTGGAGAAGGACCGATTCCAGACCTTGGGGGACCTGCGCAAGCAGTGGACTGAGTCTGGAGTAGAAACATCCAGAGCCACCGTGTACAGGCGTGTGCAGGAAATGGGCTACAGGTGCCGCATTCCCCAGGTCAAGCCACTTTTGAACCAGAAACAGCGGCAGAAGCGCCTGACCTGGGCTACAGAGAAGCAGCACTGGACTGTTGCATGTCATTCGGAAATCAAGGTGCCAGAGTCTGGAGGAAGACTGGGGAGAGGGAAATGCCAAAATTCCTGAAGTCCAGTGTCAAGTACCCACAGTCAGTGATGGTCTGGGTGCCATGTCAGCTGCTGGTGTTGGTCCACTGTGTTTGATCAAGGGCAGGGTCAATGCAGCCGCTATCAGGAGATTTTGGAGCACTTCATGCTTCCATCTGCTGAAAAGCTTTATGGAGATGAAGATATCATTTTTCAGCACGACCTGGCACCTGCTCACAGCGCCAAAACCACTGGTAAATGGTTTACTGACCATGGTATTACTGTGCTCAATTGGCCTGCCAACTCTCCTGACCTGAACCCCATAGAGAATCTGTGGGATATTGGGAAGAGAAAGTTGAGAGACGCAAGACACAACACTCTGGATGAGCTTAAGGCCGCTATCGAAGCATCCTGGGCCTCCATAACACCTCAGCAGTGCCACAGGCTGATTGCCTCCATGCCACGCTGCATTGAAGCCTCCTGGGCCTCCATAACACCTCAGCAGTGCCACAGGCTGATTGCCTCCATGCCACGCCGCATTGAAGCCTCCTGGGCCTCCATAACACCTCAGCAGTGCCACAGGCTGATTGCCTCCATGCCACGCCGCATTGAAGCCTCCTGGGCCTCCATAACACCTCAGCAGTGCCACAGGCTGATTGCCTCCATGCCACGCCGCATTGAAGCATCCTGGGCCTCCATAACACCTCAGCAGTGCCACAGGCTGATTGCCTCCATGCCACGCCGCATTGAAGCAGTCATTTCTGCAAAAGGATTCCCGACCAAGTATTGAGTGCAGAACTGAACATCATTATTTGAAGGTTGACTTTTTTTGTATTAAAAACACTTTTCTTTTATTGGTCGGATGAAATATGCAAATTATTTTAGATAGGAAATTTGGGTTTTCATGAGCTGTGGCCAAAATCATTAATATTAAGACAATAAAAGGCTTGAACTACTTCAGTTGGTGTGTAATGAATCTAAAATATATTAAAGTCTAATGTTTATCAGTACATTACAGAAAATAATGAACTTTATCACAATATGCTAATTTTTTGAGAAGGACCTGTATGTACACCTAATCAAGGCCATCTGTGGGAGCCCACACAGCTGTATGTACACCTAATCAAGGCCATCTGTGGGAGCCCACACAGCTGTATGTACACCTAATCAAGGCTATCTGTGGGAGCCCACACAGCTGTATGTACACCTAATCAAGGCCATCTGTGGGAGCCCACACAGCTGTATGTACATCTAACCAAGACCGTCTGTGGGTGCCCACACAGCTATATGTACCACCGAATCAAGGATGCCCGTGGGAGCCCACACAGCTGTATGTACAGCTAATCAAGACCGTCTGTGGGTGACCGCACAGCTATATGTACCATGAATCAAGGATGCCCGTGGGAGCCTGCACAGCTATATGTAATGTACCACCTAATCAAGGCCGTCTGTGGGAGCCCGCACAGCTGTATGTACACCTAATCAAGGCCATCTGTGGGAGCCCGCACAGCTATATGTACCACCTAATCAAGGCCATCTGTGGGAGCCCACACAGCTGTATGTACATCTAACCAAGACCGTCTGTGGGTGACCACACAGCTATATGTACCATGAATCAAGGATGCCCGTGGGAGCCCACACAGCTGTATGTACAGCTAATCAAGACCGTCTGTGGGTGACCGCACAGCTATATGTACCATGAATCAAGGATGCCCGTGGGAGCCTGCACAGCTATATGTAATGTACCACCTAATCAAGGCCATCTGTGGGAGCCCACACAGCTGTATGTGCACCTAATCAAGGCCATCTGTGGGAGCCCGCACAGCTATATGTACCACCTAATCAAGGCCATCTGTGGGAGCCCACACAGCTGTATGTACATCTAACCAAGACCGTCTGTGGGTGACCACACAGCTATATGTACCATGAATCAAGGATGCCCGTGGGAGCCCACACAGCTGTATGTACAGCTAATCAAGACCGTCTGTGGGTGACCGCACAGCTATATGTACCATGAATCAAGGATGCCCGTGGGAGCCTGCACAGCTATATGTAATGTACCACCTAATCAAGGCCATCTGTGGGAGCCCACACAGCTGTATGTGCACCTAATCAAGGCCATCTGTGGGAGCCCACACAGCTGTATGTACATCTAACCAAGACCGTCTGTGGGTGACCACACAGCTATATGTACCATGAATCAAGGATGCCCGTGGGAGCCCACACAGCTGTATGTACACCTAATCAAGGCCATCTGTGGGAGCCCACACAGCTGTATGTACATCTAACCAAGACCGTCTGTGGGTGACCACACAGCTATATGTACCATGAATCAAGGATGCCCGTGGGAGCCCACACAGCTGTATGTACAGCTAATCAAGACCGTCTGTGGGTGACCACACAGCTATATGTACCACCTAATCAAGGTCGCCCGTGGGAGGCCACACAGCTATATGTACCATCTAATCATGGGAGCCCGCACAGCTGTATGTACCACCTAATCAAGGCCGTCTGTGGGAGCCCGCACAGCTGTATGTACACCTAATCAAGGCCGTCTGTGGGTGCCCGCACAGCTATATGTACCATGAATCAAGGATGCCCGTGGGAGCCCGCACAGCTATATGTACCACCTAATCAAGGTCGCCCGTGGGAGGCCACACAGCTATATGTACCATCTAATCATGGGAGCCCGCACAGCTGTATGTACCACCTAATCAAGATTGTCCGTAGGAGCCCACACAGCATTGATACCAAGGAGATCCAATGTATACAGTTTCTTGCAGACATCGAGAGCGACAGCACCGCTGTACCTGAGTGTCAGGCATTGTTTTCGGGCGGCATCAGGTCCACCGTTCTCCCCCCTATGCCGGCGGGCTCAGCCATTGACCTCTTCCACAAAAGAGTACTTAGGGATGTACGTGCACTGATTTACCCAGTGGCACCCCCTAACATTACTCGTGAGGAACGGTCTGCCCTACAGTGGCTTGATGGTCTTGATGACGTTGTCATTAAGCCCGCCGACAAAGGGGGCAATGTGGTCCTTATGACCAAGGCCTATTATTTGGAGGAAGCTTCCAGGCAATTGGAAGATAGAAGTGTATATGAAAAGCTTAGTGACAACCCAGTCCCGTCTATACTGGCTAGGGTGCAGTCACTCCTTGTCAAATATATTGACATACATTTTCTGCCCAAGAGTATCCTGGAGAGATTGACCCCCAAGTTTCCGATGTCCCACCCCCCGGGATGACCCTAGCGACTGAACCCATCTCTAGGTAAACTGGTTGACTATTGAAGCCTTTACTCGGAGGTACTCCCACGTAGCTAAAGAACACCTGGGACTTCCTCTGCGCCCTCAATAACTTTGAGTGGCGGGAGGAATTCCACCTTGTGTCCTTAGATGTGGAGAGTTTGTATACAAGGATTCCCCATGATTTGGGGTTGAAATCCATAGCTTTGGTTTTGAGTCGCTCTGACAAGAGTCCTGTTTTTTCAAAGTTTATACAGGAATCCCTAGATCTAATACTCACCAATAACGTGTTTCAATTTGACAGTCAGTGGTACCGCCAGATACTAGGTACAGCAATGGGCACACCCGTGTCGTGCACTTTCGCTAACCTGGCGGTATTTGAAGAGACATACGTCTTCTCCCTGGGGAACCCCTTCCTGAGGTACGTCCACCTCTACCTGCGCTATGTGGATGACGTATTCCTGGTCTGGTCGGGCAGTGAAGAGTTGTGTAAGCAGTTTGTACAGCACCTAAATGAGACCAATCAAATGAATATGAGGTTTACCCTCAACTTCGGTGGCAACACTCTAGATTTTCTGGATGTAAGGGTCACTGCAGTTGATGGTGGGCTACATACAACAGGCTTTCGCAAGCCGACCGCAACCAAATTCGCTGCTCCACCAGACCAGCTTTCGTCCTCCTGTAGTGAAGGATGCTGTCCCTTTTGGACAATTTATCTGCCTACGTAGGATCAATAGTACTGACCAAGACTATTTCAGGCAGGCCCACCAGCTCAAGGAGAGGTTGTTTGAAAGGGGTTACTCCAGGAGAGACGTGATCGATGCTTTGCATTGTGCTGCTCTTTATCCACGTCATAGTCTCCTCAGGGATAAGATCCAGGATAATAACCAGGACAGATTTGCGTTTATTTTTAAATTCAGTCCAGCTGCGGACATAGTGAGAGACAAGCTGTAGTAAACAATTGGGACCTTTTGAGAGGCGAGTCCTCCCTGGGGGATGTTGTTTCCAAAAGACCTCTTATCACTTTCAAAAAATGCCACACTCTTAAAGATAGATTGGTCCAGCGTGTTCAGACATTCCAAACAGACCAATTGGTTGTAGAGCAGAAAACCGCAGGGTAATTACAAGTGTGGAACGTGCTCTTTCTGTTCCCAAAACTCGCACAGAAAAATACTGTCCTTAGGCGGGGGTAACACACAAAATCAAAGACTTTATCACCTGCCGCACATCCTATGTGGTTTATGTCGTAGTTTGTACCTGTAAACCCATAAGACCTTTATTTGAAAGAGTACGGGAGCATTTGAGTTCTATTAAGACAGGCCGGGGTTCACCCCGCCTGATTGACCATGTCCGTGCGACCCATAATGGTGATCCATCCAGCCTCTCCTTTGCTGGCATCGAGGTCGTGGGACCCATCCCTAGGGGTGGAGACCGCCACCGCCTCCTGCTGCAGCGGGAGGCTCGATGGATCATCAGGACTGGCGCTATGGGATTGCACGGGTTGAATGACAAAAACGATATGGCTGTATTCCTTTAGGCCTCTGTTTTCCCCATTACCTTGTAGGACACCATGGGGTTCACCCTGGCCTTACTGATTGATGGTGTCCGTGCGACCCACGATGGTGGTCCATCCAGCTTCATCTTCGCTGGTATCGGGGCCGTGGGACCCATACTTGTTGGTGGATGTCACCACTGCCTCCTACTGCGGCGGGAGGCTCGATGGACCAACAGTGCTGGCGCTATGGTGTTAAACGGGTTAAATTATATAAGTGATATGGCTGCATCCCATTAAGGTTCTTTTCTTCCTATTACCCCGTCATGCCTCTTGGAATTTGTTGCCTCCAGGTTGGATATTGTTTTGCTATGTTGTTTCTGTGCTGTTTTGCATTGTCACAATGTTTCCTTCTCTTGTATTTAAATACAGTTGCGCACCTGTGGAGCGTCGATTGGTCACCATGGTGATGATCGGAGGCTCGCTCTCAAATGCACGGTGGTGCGCCTGTGCGTCACGCGCAAAACGGCCGTCACCGCGATCTGAGGAAGCGCGAGTCACGCGCGAAACGGCCATCACCGCCGATTCACACCACAGGGCCATTCCGCTCCCCAGCCTGCACACCTTTGCTATGTTGAAGCAATAAAGCTCTTTGAAACTTCATCAGATCCTGGTGAGTGCCGCGTTCCTCTTATCTACCTGCACCTACGCTGAGCACCGCATCTTCTGGGTCTGTAACTCCCGACGGAATAAGGGGCATAGGTGATACATCGATTTAGCAGTGCCGCTGTATTTCTTTACTTTCCTCTCACTACCGTTCACAGCTACATGTACCACCTAATCAATGATGCCCGCGGGAGCCCTCACAGCTATATGTACCACCTAATCAAGGCTGTCTGTGGGAGCCTGTACAGCTACATGTACCATCTAATCATGGGAGCTCTCGCAGCTATATGTACCACCTAATCAAGGCCGTCTGTGGGAGCCGCACAGCTGTATGTACCACCTAATCAAGGCTGTCTGTGGGAGCTTGCGCAGCTATATGTACCACCTAATCAAGGCTGTCTGTGGGAGCCTGTACAGCTACATGTACCATCTAATCATGGGAGCTCGCGCAGCTATATGTACCACCTAATCAAGGCCGTCTGTGGGAGCCGCACAGCTATATGTACCACCTAATCAAGGCCGTCTGTGGGAGCCGCACAGCTATATGTACCACCTAATCAAGGCCGTCTGTGGGAGCCGCACAGCTGTATGTACCACCTAATCATGGGAGCTCGCACAGCTATATGTACCACCTAATCAAGGCTGTCTGTGGGAGCCTGTACAGCTACATGTACCATCTAATCATGGGAGCTCGCGCAGCTATATGTACCACCTAATCAAGGCCGTCTGTGGGAGCCGCACAGCTATATGTACCACCTAATCAAGGCCGTCTGTGGGAGCCGCACAGCTGTATGTACCACCTAATCATGGGAGCTCGCACAGCTATATGTACCACCTAATCAAGGCTGTCTGTAGGAGCCTGTACAGCTACATGTACCATCTAATCATGGGAGCTCGCGCAGCTATATGTACCACCTAATCAAGGCCGTCTGTGGGAGCTCGCGCAGCTATATGTACCACCTAATCAAGGCCGTCTGTGGGAGCTCACGCAGCTATATGTACCACCTAATCAAGGCTGTCTGTAGGAGCCTGTACAGCTACATGTACCATCTAATCATGGGAGCTCGCGCAGCTATATGTACCACCTAATCAAGGCCGTCTGTGGGAGCTCGCACAGCTATATGTACCACCTAATCAAGGCCGTCTGTGGGAGCCTGTACAGCTACAATGTACCATCTAATCATGGGAGCTCGCACAGCTGTATGTACCACCTAATCAAGGCCGTCTGTTAGATAGGCGAGGCAAAAGAGCACAAGAATGCTACTCCAAGGATAAAATTGAAGCGCATTCCCACTTGAAGGTGCCACTCCCTTAAGGCACCTTTCACACGGGCGAGTTTTCCATGCGGGTGCGATGAACGTATGGCACCCGCACTGAATCCTGACCCATTCATTTCTATGGGGCTGTGCACATGAGCAGTGATTTTCACGCATCACTTGTGCGTTGAGTGAAAATCGCAGCATGCTCTATATTGTGTGATTTTCACGAGACGCAGGCCCCATAGAAGTGAATGGGGTGCGTGAAAATCGCATAGCATCCGCAAGCAAGTGCGGATGCGGTGCGATTTTCACGCACAGTTGCTAGGAGACGATGGGGATGGAGACCCGATAATTATTATAATAGCATTCTGAATACAGAATGCATAGTAAAACAGCGCTGGAGGGGTTAAATAAAAATAAAAAATAATTTAACTCACCTTAGTCTACTTGATCGCGAAGCCCGGCATCTCCTTTGTTGAATAGGACCTGTGGTGAGCATTAAATACAGGTAAAGGACCTTTGATGACGTCACTCCGGTCATCACATGGTACGTCACATGATTTTTTACCATGGTGATTCACCATAGTGTTCCCGCAACGCACCCGCCTCTTATCCGGGCCAAAAATAAGACGCCCGTGTGAAAACGGCCTAAGTGTCTCAGTCAGGCAGGTCCTACTCTAAACGTATATTGCTTGCATCTGTTATGTTTGTGCATTATTATCTGTTCAAACACTTGGACACTTTACAATACACCAATGGACGTTACACTTATATTAAAGGAAAATTTGCTAATACTCTAGTAACGATTTGTACTCCCCGAACACTAATCAAAGCTTGTGGATCTCGAGGGTGTTGGGGGAAGCCCAACAACTGTAGAAGAAGTACTTATTAGGGATCGACCGATTATCGGATTTACCGATATTATCGGCCGATATTCAGGATTTTGAACGCTATCGGTATCGGCATTTATTTTGCCGATATTCCGATAGTGTATGGGGAACACAGATCGCGCTGCTGACAGCGCTCTCCGTGTTCCCTCAGCAGCAGCACAGGGGAGAAGGAGCAGTGTCTCCTCCCCCTGTGCTGCTGCTGCCGCCAATGGGAGGACAGGGGACAAGAGGAGGGGAGGAGCTATGGCCACTACAGGAGGCGGGAGCTGCAGGATCACATAGCCGGCTCCCGACCTCTATGAGCTGTAGCTGCGATCTGCGGTAGTTAACTCCTCAGGTGCCGCGGATCGCAGCTACTGCTCATAGAGGTCGGGAGCCGGCTATGTGATCCTGCAGCTCCCGCCTCCTGTATATGAATAAATTAGAGATTAAGCTTCATTGGTGGCCCCCCCCCCCCCCCCCCAGTATTAAGCAGTGGTGGCGCATAGGGCCCCCCCACCCCAGTGCGCCCCCCCACAGGATCCCCTCTCCCCTACTCCTCCGATCGGAGCCCCAGCAGTGTAAGGCTGGGGCTCCGATCGGTTACCATGGCAACCAGGACGCTATTGAAGCCCTGGCTGTCATGATAAGCTCCATGCTGCTGTGTGCACAGAGCAGCAGGGACAGTGTGAGCTCCTATTCACCCTGATAGATCTCTATCAGGGTGAATAGGACAAGGGTTCTAGTCCCTAAGGGGGCTAAAAGTTAGTTTAAAAAAAAAAAAGTTACAAAAAAAAATAAAAACACCAATATATTAAATATAAATGAAAAAGAAAGATTTACAAAAAAAAAATACACATTAACAATAAACATTAATTTTCTGCGATTTGTGGGAATTTTTTATTTTTTTTCAAAAATGAAAATTCCCAGAATATCGGTATAAATTATCGGCTATCGGCCTGAAAGTTCACAAATTATCGGTATCGGCCCTAAAAAATCAATATCGGTCAATCCCTAGTACTTATACTAGGAGACAACCTTAAAGGGTTTCTACCACTTAGGCGTCACATATTTGGCTGTCAGACACTAGCGATCCGCTAGTGTCTGCTCTGGCCAACCATCCTAATATAATTGCTTTTGGGGCGGTGGTTTGGCTAAAAAAAACTACTTTTATTATTATGCTAATGAGCCTCTAGGTGCTATGGGGGCGTCATTAGCACCTAGAGGCTCCGTCTACCTTCAGAAACTGCCGCCGCCGAGCGCGTCCCTCCAGCCCGCCCATCTCCTCCTGAATGCGATCCTCGTATGTATTCTGCGCATGCGCAGTGAATGTCTGACCGCTTCCTTGCTCAGACATCTCCACTGCGCCTGCGCGATGACGCCATAGTGCTCCGAGGAACAGGCGCAGTGGAGATGTCTGAACAGGGAAGCTGTCAGACATTTACTGCGCATGCGCATAATACATACGAGGATCGCATTCAGGAGGAGATGGGCGGGCTGGAGGGACGCGCTGGGGGCGGCAGTTTCTAAAGGTAGACGGAGCCTCTAGGTGCTAATGACGCCCTCATAGCACCTAGAGGCTCATTAGCATATTAATAAAAGTAGTTTTTTTAGCCAAACCACCGCCCCAAAAGCAATTATATTAGGATGGTTGGCCAGAGCAGACACTAGCGGATCGCTAGTGTCTGACAGCCAAATATGTGACGCCTAAGTGGTAGAAACCCTTTAAAGGGGTCGTCTCATCATAGATAATGGAGGCATATCGCTAGGATATGCCCCCATTGTCTTATAGGTGCGGGTCCCACCTTTATAGAGAACGGAGCCCCGCAAGGTGGTGGCTGGAGGACTCCGGTCCAAACACCACCAAGCCGGCACCGCATAGAAGTGAATGGGACCCTACTGTGCATGCGCGGCCCCCGCTCTCATTCATTTCTATGGGGCCAACGGAAATAGCTGAGCCAGCGCTTGGCTATTTTCACCGGCCCCATAGAAAATGAATGGAGGGCGGCTGCGCATGCGCAGTGTGCCTCTTCTTCACTTGTGGGGCTCCGTTCTCGATATAGGTGTGGGTCCCAGCGGTGGGATCCGCACCCATAAGACAATGGGGGCATATCCTGGGGTGGGGTGATCAATGCCGTTGCCTCCATAACAGAATTAAAGGCATCTGTGTGAACCTCAGTCCATTCCTTTCTGATGTCGTCATCTTTCACCTCTTTAAAAGATCATATAGAGGCCGTGCAATGTCTGAGAAGTATGGAAAGTATGGCATGAAGTCCCTCTGGTATTGGACTAAACCTATAAACGACCTCAGTGTTGTCTTTAGTTGGCCGGCGCATGCGCAATATGAAAAGCTGTTACTCTGCCCATAATGGGCAGAGCAGTGCGCAGGTGCGGACCAGTTCCCAGCCCGCCGTCCTCTGGTGCCGCTCGTGACGTCCGCCGGCTGGAGGTGTGTTTTTCTGGGCACATCGCCCAGTAACGCCGCCCCTGGGCACCTTCAGAAGGCAATTTGCATAAGTTTAAAAAGTGTTATTTTCATTATCTGGGCGAGGGACACAGAAGAGAAAGGTATGATCGTAATGAGGGTCAAAGAGTCTATAAGCTGATCTGAGCGGTCAGATTAGGTGAAAGACTCCCTTTAACTCCTATGGAAATCAAGTATACTGCATGTGAAAGACATCTATTGGCAACCTTCTGGGCCCTGCAGCATTTCACGGGACTACACAGCGTCCCCCTTCACAGCCCGCAGACACCTTTCAATTTGTTGCCGAGACCAGGAGAAACCATGATTTCCTCAGCCGATTATCACAATGGACGTTGATTCAGAGAGACTTGGACATTACACCAAAACGGACAATGTTGCTTCCCGCTTTCTTGTTATACCCTGGAGCTCCACATGAAGGCCCTTTACCCTCTAACCTTTCCTTCCAATCCTCTCTCTGATACCTCAGGGCCAGGCATAGACATAAGGCTTGTACTGGGTTTGTGGCAGGTAGGGGTCAGCGCTGTGGGAGGGGCCGCAGGTAGGGGTCGGCGCTGTGGGAGGGACCACAGGTAGGGGTCGGCGTTGTGGGAGGGACCGCAGGTAGGGGGTCGGCGCTGTGGGAGGGGCCGCAGGTAGGGGGTCGGCGCTGTGGGAGGGACCGCAGGTAGGGGTCAGCGCTGTGGGGGGTGGACCGCAGGTAGGGGTCAGCGCTGTGGGAGGGACCGCAGGTAGGGGTCAGCGCTGTGGGGGGGGGGGCCGCAGGTAGGGGGCAGCGCTGTGAGAGGGACCGCAGGTAGGGGTCAGCGCTGTGGGAGGGACCGCAGGTAGGGGTCAGCGCTGTGGGAGGGACTGCAGGTAGGGGTCGGCGCTGTGGGAGGGACCGCAGGTAGGGGTCAGCGCTGTGGGAGGGACTGCAGGTAGGGGTCAGCGCTGTGGGGGGGGGGGGCCGCAGGTAGGGGGCAGCGCTGTGAGAGGGACCGCAGGTAGGGGTCAGCGCTGTGGGAGGGACCGCAGGTAGGGGTCAGCGCTGTGGGAGGGACTGCAGGTAGGGGTCGGCGCTGTGGGAGGGACCGCAGGTAGGGGTCAGCGCTGTGGGAGGGACCGCAGGTAGGGGTCAGCGCTGTGGGGGGGGGGGGCCGCAGGTAGGGGGCAGCGCTGTGAGAGGGACCGCAGGTAGGGGTCAGCGCTGTGGGAGGGACCGCAGGTAAGGGTCAGCGCTGTGGGAGGGACTGCAGGTAGGGGTCAGCGCTGTGGGAGGGACCGCAGGTAGGGGTCAGCGCTGTGGGAGGGACTGCAGGTAGGGGTCGGCGCTGTGGGAGGGACCGCAGGTAGGGGTCAGCGCTGTGGGAGGGACCGCAGGTAGGGGTCAGCGCTGTGGGGGGGGGGGGGCCGCGGGTAGGGGGCAGCGCTGTGAGAGGGACCGCAGGTAGGGGTCAGCGCTGTGGGAGGGACCGCAGGTAGGGGTCAGCGCTGTGAGAGGGACCGCAGGTAGGGGTCAGCGCTGTGGGAGGGACCGCAGGTAGGGGTCAGCGCTGTGAGAGGGACTGCAGGTAGGGGTCGGCGCTGTGGGAGGGACCGCAGGTAGGGGTCAGCGCTGTGAGAGGGACCGCAGGTAGGGGTCAGCGCTGTGAGAGGGACTGCAGGTAGGGGTCGGCGCTGTGGGAGGGACCGCAGGTAGGGGTAAGCGCTGTGGGAGGGACTGCAGGTAGGGGTCGGCGCTGTGGGAGGGACCGCAGGTAGGGGTCAGCGCTGTGGGAGGGACCGCAGGTAGGGGTCAGCGCTGTGGGAGGGACCGCAGGTAGGGGTCGGCGCTGTGGGAGGGACCGCAGGTAGGGGTCAGCGCTGTGGGAGGGACCGCAGGTAGGGGTCAGCGCTGTGGGGGGGGGGGCCGCGGGTAGGGGGCAGCGCTGTGAGAGGGACCGCAGGTAGGGGTCAGCGCTGTGGGAGGGACCGCAGGTAGGGGTCAGCGCTGTGGGAGGGACTGCAGGTAGGGGTCGGCGCTGTGGGAGGGACCGCAGGTAGGGGTCAGCGCTGTGGGAGGGACCGCAGGTAGGGGTCAGCGCTGTGGGGGGGGGGGGCCGCAGGTAGGGGGCAGCGCTGTGAGAGGGACCGCAGGTAGGGGTCAGCGCTGTGGGAGGGACCGCAGGTAGGGGTCAGCGCTGTGGGAGGGACTGCAGGTAGGGGTCGGCGCTGTGGGAGGGACCGCAGGTAGGGGTCAGCGCTGTGGGAGGGACTGCAGGTAGGGGTCGGCGCTGTGGGAGGGACCGCAGGTAGGGGTCAGCGCTGTGGGAGGGACCGCAGGTAGGGGTCAGCGCTGTGGGAGGGACCGCAGGTAGGGGTCAGCGCTGTGGGAGGGACCGCAGGTAGGGGTCAGCGCTGTGGGAGGGACCGCAGGTAGGGGTCGGCGCTGTGGGAGGGACCGCAGGTAGGGGTCGGCGCTGTGGGAGGGACCGCAGGTAGGGGTCGGCGCTGTGGGAGGGACCGCAGGTAGGGGGGCGGCGCCGTCCGGGGGACCGCAGGTAGGGGGGCGGCGCCGTCCGGGGGTACTCCAGGTAGGGGTCGGCGCCGTCCGGGGGGACTGCAGGTAGGGGTCAGCGCCGTCTGGGGGACCGCAGGTAGGGGTCGGCGCCGTCCGGGGGACCGCAGGTAGGGGAGCCCAGCCTAGGGTCTTGTTCACATTAGTGTTTCCACAGCAGGAGCGGCTCCACTGCGTCACCTCAACGGGTTCACTCTACACAGATCTGCACAGCGGACAGAGGCTCCATAGCGGACGCGCCGTGTGAACGGAGAGGGATGCGGGTTTCATAGGTCCTGTGGGGGCTGCAGCGTCACCTTTCCCGCCACAAACCAAACCTCGAGAACCGAAAGTGAAAGTACGGAAAGAAGGCGGGGCCTAAGAGCGGCCGCCATTAGTGTCAGGGCGG
The DNA here is from genome assembly GCF_014858855.1 of Bufo gargarizans. Classification (NCBI taxonomy): domain Eukaryota; kingdom Metazoa; phylum Chordata; class Amphibia; order Anura; family Bufonidae; genus Bufo; species Bufo gargarizans. The sequence continues at coordinate 2,950,112 of NC_058089.1, forward strand.
AGGCTCCCGGTCCGGAGTCCGAGTCACCAGGGCCGCGAACATCATGAAGGGCCCGGAGAATCTTCTTATCTTCCTGCTGACCTCACTGGGGACTGCAGGTAGGTGTCAGTGCTGGGGGGGGACTGCAGGTAGGTGTCAGTGCTGGGGGGGGACTGCAGGTAGGTGTCAGTGCTGGGGGGATAGCACCGGGACACTGCGTGACAACAGCAAACAGCATACAGGCCAGTAACACAGCGACAAGGAAGTGACAGAGTGACAATGTCGCAGCACAACGGCCGGGCCGCCTCTGCCCTCAGATGTTTACCTCAGAGTCGCTCCCTGTCATGGCTCAGCTTCTGAGGACCGGTTGTGCTCACGGTGGTCGTGGCTTCTCCATCTAATAATTGATCCGCTCTCAGCCGCCGCGACCCCCGAGGGAAAACTTTATTAACATTAACAAGTGTCACACAAAATTGTTGTGGTAATACTGATGAAGACGTGAGAGCTCCTGAGAGACAGCCCGCCGCCGCCATGAGCTGCTGGAGCTCTGCTGCATCGGAGGGTGGTCTATTAGGGTTGTGACTAAACCCCATGACTGGTAAGGTCCTTTGGCACCCTAGCGGTGAGGTCCTGCACAGTCATCTATTTCCCATAACTGGTAAGGTCCTTTGGCACCCTAGTGGTGAGGTCCTCCCCAGTCATCTATTTCCCATAACTGGTAAGGTCCTTTGGCCCCCTAGTGGTGAGGTCCTCCCCAGTCATCTATTTCCCATAACTGGTAAGGTCCTTTGGCCCCCTAGTGGTGAGGTCCTCCCCAGTCATCTATTTCCCATAACTGGTAAGGTCCTTTGGCCCCCTAGTGGTGAGGTCCTCCCCAGTCATCTATTTCCCATAACTGGTAAGGACCTTTGGCCCCCTAGCGGTGAGGTCCTCCCCAGTCATCTATTTCCCATAACTGGTAAGGACCTTCGGCCCCTAGTGGTGAGGTCCTGCACAGGTACAGTGTTAGCCATGTCCCAGGGAATGGGGTATTTCCCATGACTCAGAAGGACCTGCTCCTCACTAATGATGGAGGGTGGCCGGCTCTACAGCAGCGTCTATTTCCTGTAATCTGCAGGGACCATTTATTGTCCTATGTCCTGATCTATCATAGTATTTAGCGTCACAGCGAATTAGCTAAATCCCATTCTCTCCACAAGAACCCTTCTGGTAAAGCTTCGGTGACATTATTATTATTTGCATTTGTTTCACTTTGTAGCATTGACTAAAGTAAGACCGGTGAACAGTGGATAATAAAGTCTTTATAGTCATTTCCTATTTCCTGGACTCCAGAAGGACCATCTCCATCTATTACATACTGAGAAGTGTCATGTAGGAGAGTTCCCTCTGAGTGATGGGATACAGCCAGACTACATAGAAGTGACTATTTCCCGGACTCCAAAAGGACCTTTTCCATCTATTATATACTGAGAAGGTGTCATGTAGGAGAGGTCCCTCTGAATCAAAGGATTTAGCCGGCTGATATAGAAGTGACTATTTCCTGGACCTTTTCCATCTATTACATACTGAGAAGGTGTCATGCAGGAGAGGTCCTTCTGAGTGATGGGATACAGCCAGACTACATAGAAGTGACTATTTCCCGGACTCCAGAAGGACCATCTCCGTCTATTACATACTGAGAAGGTGTCATGCAGGAGAGGTCCCTCTGAGTGATGGGATACAGCCAGACTACATAGAAGTGACTATTTCCCGGACTCCAGAAGGACCATCTCCGTCTATTACATACTGAGAAGGTGTCATGCAGGAGAGGTCCCTCTGAGTGATGGGATACAGCCAGACTACATAGAAGTGACTATTTCCCGGACTCCAGAAGGACCTTTTCCATCTATTACATACTGAGAAGGTGTCATGTAGGAGAGGTCCCTCTGAGTGATGGGATACAGCCAGATTACATAGAAATGACTATTTCCCGGACTCCAGAAGGACCTTCTCCATCTATTATATACTGAGAAGGTGACATGTAGGAGAGGTCCCTCTGAGTGATGGGATACAGCCAGACTACATAGAAGTGACTATTTCCCGGACTCCAGAAGGACCATCTCCATCTATTACATACTGAGAAGGTGTCATGTAGGAGAGGTCCCTCTGAGTGATGGGATACAGCCAGACTACATAGAAGTGACTATTTCCCGGACTCCAGAAGGACCATCTCCGTCTATTATATACTGAGAAGGTGTCATGTAGGAGAGGTCCCTCTGAGTGATGGGATACAGCCAGACTACATAGAAGTGACTATTTCCCGGACTCCGGAAGGACCTTTCCCTGTTTCATTGTTTTATGGGAGGTTAGGCCGGGATTCCTCTGACCCATTAGGCTACTTTCACACTAGCGTTGTTTAAATCCGGCGCTCAATTCGCACAACGGAACTGCCCGCCGGATCCAGAAAAACGTGTGAAAACGGATTACATTTGAATCCTGATCAGGATTTTGATCACAATGAAAAAATGCATTGGAAAAAACGGATCCGCCATTTATGGACTTTAACTTTTTTTTCACATTTTTCGGTGTTTAACATGCAAAAGCCGGATCCGGTTTGACTGAACACACGGCGCCGGATCCGGTGTTAATGCAAGTCAATGAGAGAAAGGCCTGATCCGGCGTTCAGTCAAAGTGTTCAGGATTTTGGGCCGGAGGTAAAAATACAACACGCTACGGTTTTCTGAAAAGCCTGATCAGTCAAACAGACAGAACTGAAGACGTCCTGATGCCTCCTGAGGGACGGACTCTCCATTCAGAATGCATTAGGATAAAACTGATCAGTTCTTTTCCGGATTTGAGCCCCTAGGACGGAACTCCGCGCCGGAAAAGAAAAACGCTAGTGTGAAAGTGCCCTTAGCAGCACATACATCCACCTAGGATACACTTTATGAACTCGGCGTTTGTTTCTTCTAACAAATATTTAAGAACCTACCCGAGGTTCTGCAGGACACAACACTGAAATGTGGTCAACCTTGTAGTATTCTTAGACTAGACGCCATCTGCGATGCTGTGTACTGCAGCCGCTCTCCAATAGACTTCTATGGGATAGATTGCTCTCCAGAGAAGCCCATGGTAGAGTGACTCCATAGTACGCCACACACTTGTATAAATGGGAAACCGCCTTCTAAATTTACTATTTCTAGGCGTCCAATGCAAATGAATTAGGCAGAATGTGTATCCTAAAAATGGATTTATCTAAGACAGATATATTTATGTAATGCCAGCGTACTACTGCTCCCAGCAGACATAGTATCCCTGTTAACTTCCATACATGCTGTCTGTTCACTGCTCCTCCATGCTGGGACACACATGCGCAGTGTCTGCCCGTGGGGTGCCGTGTGCGCCCTTCCTGATGTTTATAAGGAAAGTGCATGTTCTAATGAGAGGGAGAAATTCTATTTATCCGTGTATCTGACCCGGCTTGTGTTCCTGTTCTGTGACCTATAATCCCTGTTCTGATATCCCGCTCCTGACCCGCAGCACCTATGCTACCTTGGCCTGTAGTCAGTCACTGCTCCTGACCCGCTGCACCTATGCTACCTTGGCCTGTAGTCAGTCCCAGCTCCTGACCCGCCTGCACCTATGCTACCTTGGCCTGTAGTCAGTCACTGCTCCTGACCCGCAGCACCTATGCTACCTTGGCCTGTAGTCAGTCCCAGCTCCTGACCCGCCTGCACCTATGCTACCTTGGCCTGTAGTCAGTCACTGCTCCTGACCCGCCTGCACCTATGCTACCTTAGCCTGTAGTCAGTCACTGCTCCTGACCCGCCTGCACCTATGCTACCTTGGCCTGTAGTCAGTCACTGCTCCTGACCCGCTGCACTTATGCTACCTTGGCCTGTAGTCAGTCACTGCTCCTGACCCGCCTGCACTTATGCTACCTTAGCCTGTAGTCAGTCCCAGCTCCTGACCCGCCTGCACCTATGCTACCTTGGCCTGTAGTCAGTCACTGCTCCTGACCCGCCTGCACCTATGCTACCTTAGCCTGTAGTCAGTCACTGCTCCTGACCCGCCTGCACCTATGCTACCTTGGCCTGTAGTCAGTCACTGCTCCTGACCCGCAGCACCTATGCTACCTTGGCCTGTAGTCAGTCACTGCTCCTGACCCGCTGCACCTATGCTACCTTGGCCTGTAGTCAGTCCCAGCTCCTGCCCGACCCTTTGAGACTTGTTTTATGGACTCTATTCTGCCTGCTCAGCCGTCACCTCCTCCATGTTAGGTGCTACAACCCGCAGTATGTTAGTTTAGGCAGTTCATTATAATTTACCTAGTTGTCATACTAAATTTCCATTGAATACCATTGATGCCACAGATGGTCATGCTCTTACCAGTCCCACGTGTAGGTGCTGCACTCATTACTCACGATTTGCACTGACACGTGGGATGTGAACATGTTGCAGAAGTGCTGCAGATTTCCACATGCTAACAGACTCGCTTAGGGAACAGCAATAATCTGCTGCTTTTCTGAAACGTGTGTTCGCAGCCGTAGACTATCCTCTTCTGTAATGACACACAGTCCTCTGCCATCATCACTGGAAGGTCATTATGCACTGGTTAGTTTCTTTAAGCACAACCACAATATGATGGCATGCAGAAGTGTGCCAGCATATAGTTACTGTCAGAGGTCGCACTACATTTATTCCAGAAGAGTAGAAATACTCCTCTAACCATTTTTGAGGAGTATTTTTACCTGAGGAGTACTAAATTTGCAGTAATTCAAATACATAATATATCGGCCTACACTTGTTCACATCTGCGTTTGGAGCCTCTGTTGCAAATTCAGTCTAAAGACTAGGGATCGACCAATATAGACTTTTTAGGGCCGATACCGATAATTTGTGAACTTTCAGGCCGATAGCCGATAATTCATACCGATATTCTGTGAATTTTCATTTAAAAAAAATAAAAAATCCTACACAAATCTGCTGAAAATGAATGTTTGTTAATGTGTAGGGTTTTTTTTTTCTTTCTTTTTCATTTATACTTAATATTTGGTGTGTTTTTTTTTTTTTTTGTTTTTTTATATACTATTAGCCCCCTTAGGGACTAGAACCCTTGTTCTATTCCCCCTGATAGAGGTCTCCTGAGCTCTATCAGGGGGAATAGGAGCTCACACTCTCTCTGCTGCTCTGCACTCTGTGCACACAGCATCAGGGATGTTACCATGGCAGCCAGGGCTTCAATAGCGTCCTGGCTGCCATGGTAACCGATCGGAGCCCCAGGCTTACACTGCTGGGGCTCCGATCGGAGGAGGAGGGGACCCTGTGGCCACTGCCACCAATGATTAATACTGGGGGGGCGCACTGCGCCACCAATGAAGATAAATCTCTCCAATTCATATACAGGAGGCGGGAGCTGCAGAATCACATAGCTGGCTCCCGTCTCCTGTATATGAATTGGTGGCGCAGTGGCCACAGCCCCGCCCCTCCTCTTCCCATCTGTCTCTTCATTGGCGGCAGCACAGGGGGAGGGAGACGCTGCTTCCTTCTCCCCTGTGCGGCTGAGGGAACACGGAGAGCAGCGCGATTATCAGAATATCGGCAAAATAGATGCCGATAACGGTCAAAATCCTGAATATCGGTCGATAATATCGGTAAAACCGATAATCGGTCGATTCCTACTAAAGACTAGACAAAAAAGCCTTGTATGCAGCACTTTTTTGGTCTGGTAAAAAGACAGACTCGTGGAAGGAATCTGAACGGATCCCTCATAGTCAGTTCTATTTTTTTTCAAATAAATTTACTTTTTTTTTATCAATAAAAATACACCCCTTTTTTTTTTTTTTTTTTTTTTTTTTTTTAAATAAAGAATTTAATTACATAAAAAAAAAAAAAAAAAATATATATATATATATATATATATATATATATATATATATATATATATATATATTTAACATGTAATAACATTTGGTAACCCTCTGCGCAGACAGGCTCTTCACCCGTCCCTCCCGTCACGGTGACATCCGCTTCAGAGCCGCCTGTTGCCTGTTAAAAATAAAACAAGTGGTTTTGAGTAAAAGAGTCCATTACCAGAAACTGCATTCTGCCCGGTCTGAGACTGAAGACCATCATTGTGGACCAGGGACAAGTAGATAAGGAGTGGTCAGAAAAGTGCATTTACACCATCAGATTATGTCACCAATTTCTGTCCAATTAGACCAATAATTCCTGTGTGTAACATAAGATGTGTGATAACGGCCATTTGACCAATAACTGGTTGAAAAATCTGTCAGATAATCTGTTAGTGTCAATGTACCATTAGGGCCCAATTAAAAGGAGGGATTATTGGGCAACAAGTGTTCATATAAATGCTGGTCACCGCTAATCGGCCCATGTCAGAGGCCCGTCAATAAATTGACGAACAGTTGCTGACTGTGCATGTACTGTGTGCACTGACCGTACGCTGTAACATCCAGACCCTGCAGACTTCTCTATAGTGTCGGCAGTGGGTTGCACCGTGTAACCAGGGCGGCACGCTGCCAACAGTATAGAGAAGTATGCAGGAGGCAGGATCGCTCAGTAGACAGTGATCGTTTGCATCCACCTGTGTAAAAGGCCAATGCAAACGAGCACTGATCAAAGGGCAGAATTGTTGGTCAGTAATAAAAGGGGTTCTGCACTTTTGTTTAAACTGATGATCTATCCTCTTGAGGTATGTACAGGCTTCTAATCGCCCCACTATATCCACAGCCGCCCCTCTGTCCAGGCTGCTACTCTCCTCACTACATCCACAGCCGCCCCTCTGTCCAGGCTACTACTCGCCTCACTACATCCACAGCCGCCCCTCTGTCCAGGCTTCTACTCGCCTCACTACATCCACAGCCGCCCCTCTGTCCAGGCTTCTACTCGCCTCACTACATCCACAGCCGCCCCTCTGTCCAGGCTTCTACTCGCCTCACTACATCCACAGCCGCCCCTCTGTCCAGGCTTCTACTCGCCTCACTACATCCACAGCCGCCCCTCTGTCCAGGCTTCTACTCGCCTCACTACATCCACAGCCCCCCCTCTGTCCAGGCTTCTACTCGCCTCACTATATCCACAGCCGCCCCTCTGTCCAGGCTTCTAATCACCCCACTACATCCACAGCCGCCCCTCTGTCCAGGCTTCTACTCACCTCACTACATCCACAGCCGCCCCTCTGTCCAGGCTACTACTCACCTCACTACATCCACAGCCGCCCCTCTGTCCAGGCTACTACTCTCCTCACTACATCCACAGCCGCCCCTCTGTCCAGGCTACTACTCGCCTCACTACATCCACAGCCGCCCCTCTGTCCAGGCTTCTACTCACCTCACTACATCCACAGCCGCCCCTCTGTCCGGGCTACTACTCACCTCACTACATCCACAGCCGCCCCTCTGTCCAGGCTACTACTCGCCTCGCTACATCCACAGCCGCCCCTGTCCAAGCTAGAGTTGTTGTGACACCAAATTTTTTATTCAATTTCTATACCATAAAAAGTATTGCGATACTCGATAGCATTCGATACCACGCGAAAAAATAAAACGCCAAAAAAGCCATGTGCATTCCGCATTTTTAAAAATTTGGAATCGTGCATTTTTTTTATATTTTTTTTTTTCTGTTCCGCTGCATAGATTTAAATTTTTTTCAATATTTTAATAGTTTGGACTTTTTGGACGTGGCAATATGTGATATGTTTATTTATTTATTGTTTATATTTTATATGTAAAATTGGGAAAGGGGGTGATTTATACTTGGGGTGTTTATTTTTGTTTTGTTTTTTGTTACAGTTTTTTTTTTAAAATAAAATAACTATTTTCCCCCTTAGGGGCTAGAACCTGGGATCTTTTGATCCCTTGTCCTATTCACCCTAATAGATGTCTATTAGGGTCAATAGGACCTCACAGTGTCCCTGCTGCCCTGTGCATAGTGCAAACAGCAGCAGGGAGCTGACTATGGCAGTCAGGGCTTCAGTAGCATCCTGGCTGCCATGGTAACCGATCGGAGCCCCATGATTACACTGCTGAGGCTCCGATCAGAAGCTGCCACTGCCACCAATGAGAAGGGGAGGGGACCCTGTGGCCACTGCCACCAATGATTTAATACTGGGGGGAGTTGAGGGGGGCGGGAGCACTGTGCCACCAATGATAATTAACCTTTAATACAGGAGGCGGGTACTGGCAGATCAGCGGCAGTTAACCCCTCAGGTGCCACATCTGAGGGGGTTAACTGCCACTGATCGCAGCTCCCTGTCAGAGGCAGGGTGCTGGCTATGCCATTCTGCTGCCGGCACCTGCCTCCTGTATTTAAAAGTTAAAAACGACCTTTCATGAGCAGGCTACATAGAGCGGCGCCAATGAAGATTAAAAAAGTGTGGGGGACGGACGGACTGTTGACCAATGCATATAATTAACCTCTTAATCAAATGTACGCGGCGGGTGCCGGCTCTATCACACAGCTAGAACGGCTTAGGAGAACATGGCGCTCACTGAGAGCGGCACCTGCCATGTTCTCTAAGAGATACTAGGCTGCACTACTGCGCAACATAATATCGGAAAATAGCAAATCCTGGTATCGTATAGATCCGGGTACAAAGGTATCGATTGCTGGGTATTTTATCGAATAAGGAAACTGAATTCATATATGTAGAGCATGCAATTACACCTGTATTCCATGCGCTTCCTAAAATCCATAAACCAGGTTTCCCTCCCCATTACGTCCGATTGTGGCAGGCATCGGCTCTTACTCCGAAAATTTATCGTAGTGGGCAGATTCCCTGCTACAGCCACTTGTGCCGTTAATACCAGAACATCTGAGGGACACAGGCACGGTATTAGAAAATTTCTTCTCTTTTGATTGGCATATGAATTTTACCTGGGTAACAGCAGATATTACTGCATTATATACGAACATACCACATCAGTCAGCTATTGCTGCTCTAAAATGGTTCCTAGAGTGTTATAGCAATTATACCCCAGAGTTGGAGGATTTTTTATGTTTATGTATAGACTTCTTGATGAGACATAATTTTTTTTTTTATGTTTAACAAAAAAAATTATCTTCAGCAATCTGGTATCCCTATGGGAGCGAAATACTCACCTTCAATCGCATATATATATATATATATATATATATATATATATATATATATATATATAGCGTGGTGGGAAAGCAGGTATCTTTTCTCCGACAATAACCTGTATAGAGAGAGCTTTAAATGGTATGGTCGATTCATCGACGATATGCTGTGGGTATGGCAGGGGGACAAAGAGAGAATAGTAAAATGTATAGAGTACTTAAACAGTTTTACTACATCTATACAACTAACTTTTTCCAGCGATCCGGACAAAATTGTTTTTCTGGATCTATGTCTGGAAGCGGACAAGGGCAATAATAAGGTGGTTACATATACCCACAGGAAGCCCACAGCTGGTAATACTATTCTCTCTGCCTCCTCCTGCCACCCACCACACGTTATTAACAACATCCCTAAGGGCGAAAAGAAACTGCTCCACCAAGGAACTATTTGAAAGAGAAGTCCAAAATATAGCAGCTAGACTAAAAATGAGAGGATATACCCAAACCAGTATAAATAGAAGTATACATGTTGCCAGGTTAAAAGACAGACTCTCATCTTCTCTAAAGGAAATAATAACAATAAAATAAAGAATGAGAACAAAAATAATAGGAGAGGGAACAAACCTAAAAGTAAAAACAAAATAAAAAATAGGAACAGAAATGATTTGAATAAAGATGAACCTATCATTTTTTCTACCAATTACAGTAGAGACTATTTCAGGAAATGTAAAATCATATGGAAACATCTTCCGGTTCTAACCTTTAATGAGGAATGGAGAAATATAGCATCCACGGGGATAAGGTTTGTAGCGAAAAGAGCCCCTACAGTGGGTCAAAAAATTAGTCCAAGTCTGTTTGAGGAAAAAGTTCCCAGAATATGCACGTGGCCTAAAACTAATGGAAACTACAAATGTGGTAGCAAAAAGTGTATTTGCTGTCGATATATGTTTATCTCAAAAGAGGTCATATCTATGGCTAATAATAAAAAGCATATGTTTAAGCAATATATTAATTGCAACACAGACCACGTAGTATATGTCATAACATGTAAAATATGCAGGTTGCAATACGTGGGCTGTACCACAAATGATCTAAAAGTACGTATAAGGAAGCACTTGAGTGATGTCCCGGAATGTCTCAGCGGCAACAATGCATTTTGCGTTTTCTGTGCAGGGCGTGGAGGTTGTTTCCGCACCTATTAGAGGAGGTGATCGCAAACAGAAGCTCCTGAGTAGAGAAACATATTGGATGTTTATTTTGGAAACTTGTATACCGAAGGGTTTAAACAGAAAATATGATTTAACACTGCAGTACATGTAGTTCATCAGTTTGTGTTTTCAAATGCATGATACTAATATGTTGCCTCCCCGCCCATGTGCTCTTGGCTGGATTTTCTCACCTAATCCAGGAACACCTGGGCTTGGGATGTGACCTTCAGCCAATCAAGAAAGGAGGAGGAACCTACCTGTGTTGTATATAAGTACCTGTTTTTAGTGCACTATGTATTGTCTTGATGAAGGGCTCAATACTATAGCCCAAAACGCGTCACAATTACTTTGTGTCTCTCCATGTGATGTATGTTGGATCTTAAATTTTGGAAGCCAAATAAAGAACAAACCATTTTATACGTCAGAAGCTGGAATTGACCCATTGTTTTCTGGATATTTCAAGTGTGGCTGGGTTCAAGCCTTATCTTCCGTGCTTCACAAGGGTGATCAGAGGTGAGAGCTGCAACTTTCTTTTTCTCTAAAAGTATCGATTGCGTATCGAAAGTTCAATACCCGGTGCAACCCTACAGGGGACAGGTCTAGAAAGAGGAGCACAGAGTAATGAAGAAGGCAGAGGACAGGTCTAGAAAGACAAGCACAGGGTAATGTAGAAGGCAGGGGGCAGAAGACAGGTCTTGAAGGAGAAGGATAAAGTAATGTAGAAGGTAGAAGACATGTCTGGAAGGAGGAGTACAGACTAATGTAGAATGTGGAGGGCAGAGGACAAGTCAAGAAGGATGAGGACAGAGTAATGTAGAAGGCAGAGAACAGGTCTAGAAGGAGCAGTACAGAGTAATGTAGAAGGCAGAGAACAGGTCTAGAAGGAGCAGTACAGAGTAAGGCTACTTTCACACTAGCGTTCGGGTGTCCGCTTGTGAGCTCCGTTTGAAGGGGCTCACAAGCGGCCCCGAACGCATCCGTCCAGCACTAATGCATTCTGAGTGGACGCGGATCCGCTCAGAATGCATCAGTCTGGCAGCGTTCAGCCTCCGCTCTGCTCAGCAGGCGGACACCTGAACGCTGCATGCAGCGTTCGGGTGTCCGCCTGGCTGTGTGGAGGCGTGCGGATCCGTCCAGACTTACAATGTAAGTCAATGGGGACGGATCCGTTTGAAGATGACACACTATGGCTCAATCTTCAAGCGGATCCGTCCCCCATTGACTTTCAATGTAAAAGTCTGGACGGATCCGTTCAGGCTACTTTGACACTTAGAATTTTTTTTTACAATATAATGCAGACGGATCCGATCTGAACGCAAGTGTGAAAGTAGCCTAATGTAGAAGGCAGAGGACAGGTCTAGGAGGAGGAGCACAGGGTAATGTAGAAGGCAGAGGACAGGTCTAGAAGGAGGAGTACAGAGTACTGTAGAAAGCAGAAAATTACTAGTACTATATAATGATGTTTTTAGAACGGGCTTTTTTCTAGCTCCAGAGTTGTCATTTGAGTTGTAGAGTTCTGCTGTGTATTCGAGGAGCAAATGGGTTGACAGCTAAGTAATTATGGATTTATAGAAATCAGTGGATGCACCTGGATGTGGAGTTTGGTAGATGAATGTCAAGATCTCCAAGGTTCCTACAAGAGTGAGCTAGTTTATGGGCTCGGGAGGCAGTTGTGGAGAAAAGAAAGGAGACTAGAAGTCTTGTGGTCCGAGATGAAGAGAGGCAGGTTTGGATATGGAAAGCAATGAAAATAAGGTCTAGTATGTGTCTCTCTTTGTGAGTGGCTGTAGGGGACTATTGTGAGAGGCCAAAGGAAGAAGTAAGGTTATGTAAGTTATAGAAGTTTGGAGGCAATTGAATGGGTGGTTCAATGGGGATGTAGAGGTCACCCATGATGACGGTGGGAATGTTGGTTAAGATGCTGTAAAGGAGCCAGGTAGTCCTCGATTAAGGTGGTGGCAAGGTCTATTGTACCCTCCAATTGGATAATACAAAGAGAGTAGATCCAGACCAAGTATACTTTCAAAGAAGGGAGAGTGAGGGAGGGAAAAGGTGGAGTTCAATGACGGCTATCCAATAGGAGAAAGATGTCTCCATGTTTGTTGGTGGGGCAGACAGTGCGTTTACCTTGTCATTCTTTATACACCTTTTGCATTTGTATTGGGTGATCGAGAATAATGGATTTCCCTTTATAGAAATTATGGACTGTAAAGGCTGAACAAAGGACTTATCTTTCTTACATAGCGGGGGAGGGGGAAGGGGGATTCCTGAAAGTTGCAAACCCGTTTAATAGGACATTATGCTTCATGGTTAAAATTCACCTTGATCTACTACAATGATGGTTACAGTTCATATAGATATGCTACAATATGCATGGGATATTTAGGGACATTTTGGCTTTCGGGTGAAATTTATGGAAAACGTAAAAGGTTCCGGCTCCAGTGATGTTATATCATGAAAGTCGGGCATTTAAGTAGAAGCAGTGATGGAGATTTCCTCATATCAAACAATTTATTGAAACAAAAGCCGACACTAGTGCTGGGTATACCGCCACAAAAATGGCAGTGTCTCAAGAACTTATGTGGCCTTGAGCATCAATTACAGTTTGACAACAACGTCTCCTGCTGTTCAAAAGTTGACTTATTGTCTCCTGAGGCATGGCATCCCACTCTTCTTGTAGGGTGGCTCTCAGGTCATTGACGTTATGGGGTACAAAGTTACGAGCCTCTACACGGCGAATCAGCTGATCCCATAGGTTTTCAATGGGATTCAGGTCTGGAAAAGTGCAGGCTGATTGCGCGTTGTCGTCCATCAAGATTAAATTAGGCCTGTGTTGTTCCTGCAGAGGCACAATGACTGGAATACTGATGTTCTTCAATCTATAGATTGGGAAGGTAGAGGGGTAAGTTTGGTAGCACATATATTTGAAGGTGATAGGTTGAAGGATTTTGAGACCTTGGCCAGTGAGTTTGGGATCCCAAATAAAGATCGATTTAAATACTCGCAAATGAGGGCGGCAATTAAGTCGGTAGTCGATATTGAGAGCTATAAAAAGATATTCTCCGAGGAGGTTGGTCAGTTTCTCAGGGATGGAAAGGTCAGGAGTTCTTTGTCAAGGAGATATAAACTTCTGATGAAAGTATCACAACAAAAGATGAAATTAAAAGTAAAAGAGAAATGGACAAAAGATATTCCAGATTTATCAAATGAGCAATGGGAGGATGTTCTTAATAGTAGGTCTCTGGTTTCGTCGAAAGCCTCACATAGGGTTTCCCAATTTTTTTTGATTCATAGATTACATCGTACCCCTGTCATTATGAAAAAAATGGGACTAAGAGCGACAGATGAATGTCCGAGATGCAGGGAAGAACAAGCAGGGCTGCTCCATCTGGTTTGGAGATGTCCAAAATTATTTAGATATTGGACGGACATTGGAAACGTTATTGAGAAAGTTATGGGACTGCGGATATATGGGGATTTTGTGGCCTGTATTTTGGGGGGGTGTTAAACATTTGAGACTAAGGAAAGTGGACAAGCAGGCATTGTGCCTATTATTATTATTTCAAGCTAGGTTGCTTATTTAAAAAAAAAATGGAATCAAAAAGATCAACCGCTTGTAAGTGAATGGAAGAGAGCGTTGAATCAAATCATAAAAATGGAAAGGGCTATCAAGAATAATAGGGGGAAAAAGGATGGTTGTAGAGAAATATGGAATAAATTGTTTATTACTGTTTTTTTTATTATAATTTTTTTATATATTTTTTTTCTTTCTCCTCTCAGTCTGGGTTGGGGGGGGGGGGGGGGGTCAGCGATAAAATACTGTTTTTGATTACTGAATTTTTTTTATATTGGTCTGTATTTAAAAAATGTTAAAATATTTTGAATAAAAAAAAAAGTAGTATCGGCTTGTCACTGGACCATTCAGAAAGTGTAGGGCAGTTCTATATTGACTAGACACACCTGCCGACACTGTGACACCACCACCAAAGGCTCGTCTGGTTACAGCAGTGGCTGATGCAGAGCGCTCTCCTTGGCGTCTCCAACACCGTTGATGCCCATCGTTCCTGCTCAGCGTGAATTGACTTTCATCAGTGAACAGCACTGAGGCCCACTGGTCCCTCGTCCAGTGTACATTATCCCTGGCCCATGCGAGACGATGACGCCTGTGGTCAGGTACCCTTGCAGGTTGTCTAGCACACAGACCACACTGATTTAAACGGTTTTGAATGGTCTGACGTGACACTTGGGTGCCACTTACCTCCCTTAAATGTGCCTGGAGTTGTGTGGCATTCACCATCTGGTTCCGCAGGGCATTGTTCATAATGAAGCAGTCATCAGTGTGGGATGTGGCCAAAGGATGTCCACCTCTCTGCCTTTCTGTTACTCTTCCAGTCTCTCTCTCTCTATCTCTCTCTCTGATACAACCTGCTGATGACTCTCTGAGCTCAGTGGCCAATTCTGTCTGAGAACATCCTGCTTGAAGCCTCGCAGTAGTGAGGTACTGTTCATCAGTTGTCGTCGTCTTGGTCTCATGATGTCAAAATGTGAACAGCATGATGAGGAGTGCTATTTAAATAGCAATTCTAATTGAACCAGGACATTTATTGGGCGATTCATGGATCAAACACCTGTTTTGCTGTTAGGCTCTTTGTTAGAGAACAGCAAGTTGTGCAAAAAGTCCTGAAACATTGAACAGTTGGACGTGTGCATTCAGAAGGTTGCAGAAGGTCACATTAAGTTCACCTGTAAAGGTTAGAGTGCATTTTAGGTTCATCCTGATATTTCACCCACAAGCTAAATATCCCAAACTTTTTGTGAGTAGTATATATATACCACACATAGCATGTGTACAAGACAGCGGCATCATGACTGCAACAAACTAGCTTCCACTTTAAGGGCTCATTCACACAGCCATGGCAGTTTTTGTGGTCTGCAAAGAGCCTGCCGGCATTTTTTTTCTCCTGCAGGAGATGTGGTCCTTAAGAAATACCCAGGGATCACTCCTCCTGGGTCAGATGCAAACTAAAACCATGGTCGTATATATGAGCCCTAATGCACACACTGCAGCCTGCTGTCCCCCCGAGCCATGACTTTTTACCTCCACCACCCGAGCAACAGCCTTTTCTCTCCTCCAGGATGGAGCATAGCTTCCTACAAATACCTTCAAACTACTATAGACACACATGTGGTGGTGACACTCAGTGGGTCTACACAGCCCAAAATAACTGGCAAACATCTTCATCCTTTGATCCTTGAACACTTAATCCCTTTCCCAAAAGGGGGCGCTCAATCCCAATATCTAGTACCACTGATATACAAATGGGAGGACATACAGTAAGTAATGATAAGTAAGTGTGCTGCCCACACAATGAAATAAGGTGACTCTGCTCATCATGTCCTGTCTGCACAGCAAAGCTGGCCAAAGATCTGCAGGATACAGCACTGTATTCACCCTAACACTGAGCAAAGAGTAAATATATCGGGGGTAGAACACATCATCCTTCACTGACACTTTTGAGCTTCTTATATTTTTCTTATTATTGTATCTTCAGATGGTCTGATCGTCACGATGAAGGCGCCACTTATCTCGGCCATGAGAGATGAGAATGTGACAATCCCCTGTGAGTTTTCAGACTTTATTCCTGGGAAAACTATAAATGTGCAGTGGATGAAATCACAGAATGGAAATAGGACTGAAGTGTTCCAGTATATACCCGGACGACGACTGAAGGCCTTCAGAGCCGGATCCTATATGGAGGAGGAGAGCGAAATCCAGAGAGGAAATGCCGCACTTCACATCCCGCGGGTGCAGTTCAGTGACGATGGAGAATACATCTGTATTGTTGTAGTGACCCCAGACTACAAGGAAGGGAGAAGCACTCTGGAGGTGTCAGGTGAGTCGCACAGGCGCCGGTGTTATACTATTCTCCTTCACTGTTCCACATCCTTGTCCCTGCAGCTTTAATAAGCTGTTCAATATGAATAATCCCTTTAATACACAGGCCCCACTGTGAGTCCCTGAACATAACTTATTTTTGGAGAAACGCCTCACTATTCCTATAGCCAAGTATTACATACATCTGGACAATGGATGTGAGTGCAGCTCTGGAGTATACAGTAATACAGGATGTGACTCAGGATCAGTACAGGATAAGTAATGTATGTACACAGTGACTGCACCAGCAGAATAGTGAGTGCAGCTCTGGAGTATAATATAGGATGTAACTCGGGATCAGTACAGGATAGGGGGCCCTTTCACACTTGCGTTGTCCGGATCCGCCGTGTACTCCACTTGCCGGAATTACACGCCGGATCCGGAAAAACGCAAGTGTACTGAAAGCATTTGAAGACGGAGCCGTCTTCAAAATGCGTTCAGTGTTACTATGGCACCCAGGACGCTATTAATGTCCTGGTTGCCATAGTAGGAGCGGGGGAGCGGTATACTTACAGTCCGTGTGGCTCCCGGGGCGCTCCAGAGTGACATCAGAGCGCCCCGTGCGCATGGATGTCGTGTTCCATGTGATCACGTGATCCATGCGCCCTGACGTCACTCTGGAGCGCCCGGGGAGCCGCACGGACGGTAAGTATGCTGCTCCCCACTACACTTTACCATGGCTGCCAGGACTTTAGCGTCCCGGCAGCCATGGTAACCACTCTAAAAAAGCTAAACGTCGAATCCAGCAATGCGCCGAAACGACGTTTAGCTTAAAGAGGACCTTTCACTACTCTACAAACTAAAAACTAACTATACCTGTGGGCAGAGCGGCGCCCAGGGGTCCCCCTGCACTTACTAGTAAGTCTGGGCGCCGCTCCGTTCGCCCGGTATAGGCTCCGGTGTCTGCGCTCCCTCTGACTGATTTCTTGTAGGAGGCGTGTCCCTTGCTGCACTGCTGGCCAATCGCAGCGCACAGTTCATAGCCAGGCTATGAGCTGTGCGCTGCGATTGGCCAGCAGTGCAGCAAGGGACACGCCTCCTACAAGAAATCAGTCAGAGGGAGCGCAGACACCGGAGCCTATACCGGGCGAACGGAGCGGCGCCCAGACTTACTAGTAAGTGCAGGGGGACCCCTGGGCGCCGCTCTGCCCACAGGTATAGTTAGTTTTTAGTTTGTAGAGTAGTGAAAGGTCCTCTTTAAGGCCGGATCCGGATCAATGCCTTTCAATGGGCATCAATTCCGGATCCGGCCTTGCGGCAAGTCTTCAGGATTTTTGGCCGGAGCAAAAAGCGCAGCATGCTGCAGTATTTTCTCCGGCCAAAAAACGTTCCGTTCCGGAACTGAAGACATCCTGATGCATCCTGAACGGATTTCACTCCATTCAGAATGCATTAGGATAATCCTGATCAGGATTCTTCCGGGATAGAGCCCCGACGACGGAACTCTATGCCGGAAGAAAAGAACGCAGCTGTGAAAGGGCCCTAAGTAATGTATGTACACAGTGACTGCACCAGCAGAATAGTGAGTGCAGCTCTGGGGTATAATACATGATGTAACTCAGGATCAGTACGGGATAAGTAATGTATGTACACAGTGACTGCACCAGCAGAATAGTGAGTGCAGCTCTGGAGTATAATACAGGATGTAACTCAGGATCAGTACAGGATAAGTAATGTATGTACACAGTGACTGCACTTTATTCTCTATATATAATCAGAAAATTGGGGAAAGTCAATGTCGGTGTGACCTGATGTTACACAGGAATTCAGTGCGGTATCTCTCTTGTGTAGCTGAGCCCTCGGTCTCCCTGATACCCGGAGATGCCATCAGAGTGGAGCTGGGAAGCGAGAAAGTGGTGTCCTGTGACATAAGCAACTTTTACCCTGAAGAGATCACCATTAGCTGGGTGCGACACCAGAAAGACTCTACAAAATGCGTTGTACTGGCGAAAGGAACCTGCACCGGGGACTCCGTTATTAATACCGATGGGACGTTCAATACTAGCAGTCAGCTGACCTTATATCCTACAATGAAGGACGACGGCTACAAATATTCATGTGAGGTGAAGCATCGATCTCTGCAGCAGGACCTGGTGAAGAACTTCACCCTGACAGTAACAGGTGAGGAGCCCCAACCCCTGAAATGTCAGAACATCATAGGCTGTGATATTCCATAGTATAACAGGGCAGATACGGAGACGCCGCTCTCTGGTCTTCCTGCTGTTCTTCTTCTATGTCTTATCCCACTGCAAAGTGACCTGAAATCCCGGAGACGGAAAACAGGGGAGAACATCATGGCCCGATGGAACTGGAATATTATACTAAATCCTCCTCCTATTATGTACACTCGGCCTAGTGCCCCCGGTAGCCCCTCACCCCAACATTCAGCTCACACTGAGAATGAAGTCACACTCTTCTAGTGATTATTAGGGGTGGGACACACAGCCGCCATCGCTCCTCTCGTCTTCAGCTTTCTTACAGGACCCACAGCTTTCGGCAGCCCTTCACCTCGTGCTAACCCTCCTCACTCATCAGGGTTTCTGAAGTGACTGCATCTGTAATATAAGCGGGGGCCCCGGGGACGCTTACTCCTCCAGTCCGTATGAATCACCGGATTTAGCCCGTACTGATCCATCGGCCACACGTTCAGGTCTGACCAGAAGGTACAGGTTCTGGCCATCTAACAGGCGATTATATCATTTATTTTAATATTTCTAATGAACATTTCCAGACTCGCACTCTTTTAACACCTCCTCCACATGTCTAGCAGTGGGTGTGTGTAGTATTGGGGACTTCTCCCCCATCTTTCTGGGTGTGTGACCTGTTTGGGGGTACTTTTTGAGCCCAGTTTGTAGCCTGAATCAGGGACGAGTTTGAGCTGCAGAGTGGTATCTCCCTCTTAGGCCCATACACGTGACTGTGGTGACGCTCAGCCTCAGGTCGAAACACAGGCACTGGCTGTGTGCGCTCTGTCCTATCTTTTGCTGCATCTTGCGTATCACAGACCCATTGGAGTCAATAGGTCTGCGCCAAAATGTAAAGTGCCTGTGGACTCATGGTTTGCAGTCTGCAACAGTGGCACTACGGTCATGTGTATGGGGCCTTAAAGGGGTATTCCCATCACAGACAATGGGGGCATATCGCTAGGGACCTGCACCTACGCCGAGAACTGAGCAGAGAAGGTTAGTTCGGCTATTTTTGACGACCCCATAGAAATGAATGGAGGGCAGCTGCGCATGCACAGTGTGCCCTCTGCCCCCGCTCCGTTCTCTGAGTAGGTGTAGCAATATGCCCCCTTTGTCTGTGATGAGAATACCCCTTTAAGGAGCATTCATACGACAGTATGTATATTGCAGTCCGCAAAACTTGGATCAGCAAAACATACGGATGATATCCATGTGATGTCCGTGTTGCATCTGTGTTTTTGTGGACCCATTGTAACAATGACTGTTCTTGTCTGCAAGACGGATAAGAATAGGGGCTGCAGAATGGACATGGGTCCACATCCAATCCATGAAAGTACGTGAATGGGACCCTATAGTAACCCCCACGTCAAGGTGGCCTTAGAGGGGCCTTCCTTTGAAGGGCCCCTCATCTGTAATCTTTCCAGGGCCCAGGGACCGTTACCCCCCCCCCCCCAGTCTACGCAGTTTCAGATCCCTGGATTTACCCGGTGCTGACTGATGGATCGGATCTATCGGCCACATGTCTGGATTGAATTTATTTCTTCTGATTCCAGAGCGAGAAGATAACTCCAGAGCAGTAGCGGCTGCCGTGATCTGTACGATACTTGGGATGGCGGTTTTTTTATCTGCTGGTTTGCTTTACTACCAAGTCATCAAGAAAGGTGAGTCCTGTGTACGGAGCCTGGTGGTCAGTAAGTCGTCTTGTCCAATGCTGGGTGTGAACAGTGACCTGTGGTGTTTCACTCGTCCCCCGCTGATTCCCAGTTCTGTGTCTGGGACAGTCGGGTGACGTTACGGCTTCTACAAGGGGCTGTCACCCGCATTCCCAGACTTCTGAGGGGTAAATGGATCTAGATCACAGTATTTATAGGGACGATAAAATAAAATAACAAACTATAATCTCACTAGTGAGGATCGGTAGTAGCGGGGTAGGGTATGCCTAATCCTCCAGCACCCCTGCTATCTTGCTGAACGGACCTCACTACTGATTTGCATTAAATTTGGTCTGCTAACACTGGCTGTAGCTCCACGCTGGGTCTAGTTACGCTGTGATGGATCCACATTACCCATCGCTCTATATCCCAGCAGATTTACCATTGGCTCAGTGTGTGCTCATTGGTTGTGATGGTTCCTGGTCTATTGTGCGGTTTTGTCTTTGTCTCCTGCAGAACCCCCCAGCGTTTCTGAGATCACCGTCAGCGAGCCACTGATTGACATGAGCAGGACGACCCTGACCTGTCACATTATGAACTTCAAGCCTAATGATCTGGAGATCTTTTTATGTCTGAAGAGACGTGGAGGGGAGATGAAGGAGGTCCACACCTGGAGGTCCAGAGACTTGACCCGAGTGGGGATGGATGATGTGGAGCAGCAGAGGCTGATGAATGGGGATGTCAACCACACACAGAGGCCCCTAGACCTGGAGATGAAGGCAGATCTAAAACCCGATAGATTCCGTCTTCTCCGCTGTATTTCCTGGCGTAAACTTTCCACTTACAGCTGTCAGTGTTCTATTCACATCACCCCCAGCTTTACTGAAGATAACGGAGCAGAATTCTCTGTACGTGCATCACACCCGGCACTGACAGAACCAAGCTCTCAGCAGAGGACATTGCGGGTCATCGGAGGTAAGTCGTCTCTCACCGGGATTATATAATGGTAAGGTGTTTATGGCTGGTACTTTGCCCCACAGAATTGTCACTTATTGCTCACATTGTTGCAGCTCCTACATAAGCATAATGGTTACATCTCTGACAGAGGCACACAGCTTGATGGTGGGCACAAGCTCTTTAACAGCTGAACAGATGCTACAGTCTTTGGTGAGGCTCAATAGTCAGATTGCCCTCAAGATGGCTGAGACTTTTGCCCAAACCTAAGGGAACCTAATCTTAAAATAAATCTCTGACCTGGCTGTAGCTTCTTGCTTCTGACTTGTCCTGTGGCCGGCCAGGGCTTTCTTCTTGATCCATGGGATGAATGTCTGTATCCCTCCTGAGCGTCCCGGGTCCAGCAGGACAGCTGCATTTAAGTGAAGCAGCTGTCAGCACCTGCTCCACCATTCATTGGCCTGTGCTTTCCCTAGCTGGGAGGAGCGGGAGAGAGCGCAAGGAATGATGTGCTCCCTTCATCAGGGGACTAGGTGAGTATTACTTTATTTAACGACAGGGGCATCCCTATTATGAGAGCTGTAAGGGGCAGCACTACTGTAAGTACTAAGGGGGCACTAAGGGACAGCACTATTATCAGGGGGCACTAAGGGACAGCACTATTATCAGGGGGCACTAAGGGACAGCACTATTATCAGGGGGCACTAAGGGACAGCACTATTATCAGGGGGCACTAAGGGACAGCACTATTATCAGGGGGCACTAAGGGACAGCACTATTATCAGGGGGCACTAAGGGACAGCACTATTATCAGGGGGCACTAAGGGACAGCACTATTATCAGGGGGCACTAAGGGACAGTACTAATGAAAGGGGACAGCACTCCTGTGTGTGGGCACTAATGGGCAGCCGCAGTAGTATTATAAGGGGGGCACAAAGCAGTTGTATTGTGAGGGGGCACTAAGGGCCAGCACTATTGTGTAGGGTCAATAAGGGGCAGTAGTACTGTAAGAGGACAGCACTATTATAAAGGGGCACTAAAGGGCAGTACTACTGTAAGGGGACAGCACTATTGTGTGGGGGCACTAAAGTGGCAACACTATTGTGTGGGGGGCACTAAGGAGGCAGCACTATTGTAAGAGGGCATGAAGGACAGCATTACTGTAAGGCTCCATTCACACGTCCGTGGTGTGTTGCGGATCCGCAACACACCCGCCCGGCACCCCTATAGAAATGCCTATTCTTGTCCGCAAGCTGCGGACAAGAATAGGACATGTTCTATCTTTTGCGGAGCTGCGGACCCGAAGATCGCATCAGCATTTGCGGAGCACGGCCCCGAACAGCACACTGTGTGCTGTCCGCATCCATTCCGTCCCTATAGAAAATGAATGGGTCTGCACCCGTTCCTCAAAATTGCGGAACGAATGCGGACCCATTTGCTCACGTGTAAATAGAGCCTAAGAGGGCAGCACTATTGTAAGGGGCAGCACTACCTCTAAGGGTTAGTTGTATTGTGAGGGGACACTAAGGGGCAGCACTATTGCAAGGAGGCACTAAGGGGCAATAGTACTGTAAGAGGGCAGCACTAATGTATGGGGGCAGGAAGGTGCAGTAGTATTGTTAGGGGGCATTAGGGTGCAGCACTATTGTAATGAGGTGCTAAGGGGCAATACTACTGTAAGAGGGCAGCACTGCAGTGTAGTGGCACTAAGCTGGCGTAACTACTATGTGGAGCACAAAGAGTATGGGGTGGGATTTGGCATTTATAGATGCACTGGGTGGAGGCAGAATTAGAGGCATGGCTGTTTGGGGGTATGCTTCTGGTTGTAAAATCAGGTTGAGGATAGTTACCAGCAAATTTGTCAGTGTGTAGTGTGGCACAGGTGAATGAGATAGAAACATAGAAAATGATGGCAGAAGAGTTCCCAGCCGTCACCTGGCCGGGCCCCCTGTCCCCAGCCGTCACCTGGCCGGGCCCCCTGTCCCCAGCCGTCACCTGGACACTGTGATGTGGTAATTGAATGATAAATGTCTAGGGTCATTGGGTGAAGGTATCAAACTTTTATATCCAGTTTTATGTTGTGTTTTAATATAGAAGAGAGAGAAATCGATCAGGCTGCCAGCAACAGTGTAGAATGTAACCTGCCCTTCAGCTTTCATGGTTTCACCTCCAATACTTTTTATTGCTCTTGTAGTCGCTCCGACAATGTTAAAGATCAGTCCAGCTCGTATGAACCACGAGGAGCCGACTACGCTGACTTGTCCAATTATTGGATTTAAACCAAAACCTTTGGAGATAACATGGCTGAAAAAGGATAAGAATGACCGGGAGACTGAACTCGTAAGATGGAAGCCTGATGATGGGACCGACGTGAAAGATGGTGTCCACAAAGTGACCGAGAATGAGCTTCATGACAAGTCCTACAGCTTCCAAAGTGCCTTATTGATAAAACCAACTGTGAGAGAAGATGAAGGAGCCACATACATCTGTAGAACCTTCCACCCTGCGACAGGTCAAGAGGGAGAACAAGAACTGGTCATGGCGGTTACAGGTGAGAGGTGCAGGAGGTATTAGGATGTCATAGGTGAGAGATAGAGGTGGTATTAGGATGTTACAGGTGAGAGGTACAGGAGGTATTAGGACATTACAGGTGAGGGATAGAGGTGGTATTAGGATGTTACAGGTGAGAGGTGCAGGAGGTATTAGGATGTTACAGGTGAGAGATAGAGGTGGTATTAGGACATTACAGGTGAGAGGTGCAGGAGGTATTGGGATGTTACAGGTGAGAGGTACAGGAGGTATTGGGATGTTACAGGTGAGAGGTACAGGAGGTATTAGGATGCTACAGGTGAGAGGTACAAGAGGTATTAGGACATTACAGGTGAGAGGTACAGGAGGTATTAAGACATTACAGGTGAGAGGTACAGAAGGTATTGGGATGTCATAGGTGAGAGGTACAGGAGGTATTAGGATGTTACAGGTGAGGGATAGAGGTGGTATTAGGACATTACAGGTGAGAGGTACAGGAGGTATTGGGATGTTACAGGTGAGAGGTACAGGAGGTATTGGGATGTTACAGGTGAGAGGTACAGGAGGTATTGGGATGTTACAGGTGAGAGGTACAGGAGGTATTGGGATGTTACAGGTGAGAGGTACAGGAGTCCGTGTACTGCGTCTACTGAGCCGAGTCCGTGTACTGCGTCTACTGAGCCTCACTGAGGAGAATCCGTGTACTGCGTCTACTGAGCCGAGTCCGTGTACTGCGTCTACTGAGCCTCACTGAGGAGAATCCGTGTACTGCGTCTACTGAGCCTCACTGAGGAGGGTCCGTGTACTGCGTCTACTGAGCCTCACTGAGGAGGGTCCGTGTACTGCGTCTACTGAGCCTCACTGAGGAGAATCCGTGTACTGCGTCTACTGAGCCTCACTGAGGAGAATCCGTGTACTGCGTCTACCGAGCGTCACTGAGGAGGGTCCGTGTACAGTGTCTACTGAGCCTCACTGAGAAGGGTCCGTGTACTGCGTCTACTGAGCGTCACTGAGGAGAGTCCGTGTACTGCGTCTACTGAGCCTCACTGAGAAGAATCCGTGTACTGCTGCGTCTACTGAGCGTCACTGAGGAGAATCCGTGTACTGCGTCTACTGAACGTCACTGAGGAGAATCCGTGTACTGCGTCTACTAAGCCTCACTGAGAAGGGTCCGTGTACTGCGTCTACTGAGCCTCACTGAGGAGAATCCGTGTACTGCGTCTACTGAGCGTCACTGAGGAGAGTCCGTGTACTGCGTCTACTGAGCCTCACTGAGAAGAATCCGTGTACTGCGTCTACTGAGCGTCACTGAGGAGAGTCCGTGTACTGCGTCTACTGAGCCTCACTGAGGAGGGTCCGTGTACAGTGTCTACTGAGCGTCACTGAGGAGAATCCGTGTACTGCGTCTACTGAGCCTCACTGAGGAGAATCCGTGTACTGCGTCTACTGAGCCTCACTGAGGAGAATCCGTGTACTGCGTCTACTGAGCCTCACTGAGAAGGGTCCGTGTACTGCGTCTACTGAGCCTCACTGAGGAGAGTCCGTGTACTGCGTCTACTGAGCCTCACTGAGGAGAATCCGTGTACTGCTGCGTCTACTGAGCGTCACTGAGGAGAATCCGTGTACTGCGTCTACTGAGCCTCACTGAGGAGAATCCGTGTACTGCGTCTACTGAGCCTCACTGAGAAGAATCCGTGTACTGCGTCTACTGAGCGTCACTGAGGAGAATCCGTGTACTGCGTCTACTGAGCGTCACTGAGGAGGGTCCATGTACTGCGTCTACTGAGCGTCACTGAGGAGAATCCGTGTACTGCGTCTACTGAGCCTCACTGAGGAGAATCCGTGTACTGCGTCTACTGAGCCTCACTGAGGAGAATCCGTGTACTGCGTCTACTGAGCGTCACTGAGGAGAATCCGTGTACTGCGTCTACTGAGCCTCACTGAGGAGAATCCGTGTACTGCGTCTACTGAGCCTCACTGAGGAGAATCCGTGTACTGCGTCTACTGAGCCTCACTGAGGAGAATCCGTGTACTGCGTCTACTGAGCCTCACTGAGAAGAATCCGTGTACTGCGTCTACTGAGCCTCACTGAGGAGAATCCGTGTACTGCGTCTACTGAGCCTCACTGAGGAGAATCCGTGTACTGCGTCTACTGAGCGTCACTGAGGAGAATCCATGTACTGCGTCTACTGAGAAGAATCCGTGTACTGCGTCTACTGAGCCTCACTGAGGAGAATCCGTGTACTGCGTCTACTGAGCCTCACTGAGGAGAATCCGTGTACTGCGTCTACTGAGCGTCACTGAGGAGAATCCGTGTACTGCGTCTACTGAGCCTCACTGAGGAGAATCCGTGTACTGCGTCTACTGAGCCTCACTGAGGAGAATCCGTGTACTGCGTCTACTGAGCGTCACTGAGGAGAATCCGTGTACTGCGTCTACTGAGCCTCACTGAGGAGAATCCGTGTACTGCGTCTACTGAGCCTCACTGAGAAGAATCCGTGTACTGCGTCTACTGAGCCTCACTGAGGAGAATCCGTGTACTGCGTCTACTGAGCCTCACTGAGGAGAATCCGTGTACTGCGTCTACTGAGCGTCACTGAGGAGAATCCATGTACTGCGTCTACTGAGAAGAATCCGTGTACTGCGTCTACTGAGCCTCACTGAGGAGAATCCGTGTACTGCGTCTACTGAGCCTCACTGAGAAGAATCCGTGTACTGCGTCTACTGAGCGTCACTGAGGAGAATCCGTGTACTGCGTCTACTGAGAAGAATCCGTGTACTGCGTCTACTGAGCCTCACTGAGGAGAATCCGTGTACTGCGTCTACTGAGCCTCACTGAGGAGAATCCGTGTACTGCGTCTACTGAGCCTCACTGAGAAGAATCCGTGTACTGCGTGTACTGAGCCTCACTGAGGAGAATCCGTGTACTGCGTCTACTGAGCCTCACTGAGGAGAATCTGTGTACTGCGTCTACTGAACGTCACTGAGGAGGGTCCGTGTACTGCGTCTACTGAACGTCACTGAGGAGGGTCCGTGTACTGCGTCTACTGAGCCTCACTGAGGAGAATCCGTGTACTGCGTCTACTGAGCCTCACTGAGGAGAATCCGTGTACTGCGTCTACTGAGCCTCACTGAGGAGGGTCCATGTACTGCGTCTACTGAGCCTCACTGAGGAGAATCCGTGTACTGCGTCTACTGAGCCTCACTGAGGAGAATCCGTGTACTGCGTCTACTGAGCCTCACTGAGGAGAATCCGTGTACTGCGTCTACTGAACGTCACTGAGGCGAATCCGTGTACTGCGTCTACTGAGCCTCACTGAGGAGAATCCGTGTACTGTGTCTACTGAGCCTCATTGAGGAGAATCCGTGTACTGTGTCTACTGAGCCTCACTGAGGAGAATCCGTGTACTGCGTCTACTGAGCGTCACTCAGAATCCGTGTACTGCGTCTACTGAGCGTCACTGAGGAGAATCCGTGTACTGCGTCTACTGAGCCTCACTGAGAAGGTTCCGTGTACTGCGTCTACTGAGCCTCATTGAGGAGAATCCGTGTACTGTGTTTACTGAGCCTCACTGAGGAGAATCCGTGTACTGCGTCTACTGAGCCTCACTGAGGAGAATCCGTGTACTGCGTCTACTGAGCCTCACTGAGGAGAATCTGTGTACTGCGTCTACTGAGCCTCACTGAGGAGGGTCCATGTACTGCGTCTACTGAGCCTCACTGAGGAGAATCCGTGTACTGCGTCTACTGAGCCTCACTGAGGAGAATCCGTGTACTGCGTCTACTGAGCCTCACTGAGGAGAATCCGTGTACTGCGTCTACTGAACGTCACTGAGGCGAATCCGTGTACTGCGTCTACTGAGCCTCACTGAGAAGGTTCCGTGTACTGCGTCTACTGAGCCTCATTGAGGAGAATCCGTGTACTGTGTCTACTGAGCCTCACTGAGGAGAATCCGTGTACTGCGTCTACTGAGCGTCACTGAGGAGAATCCGTGTACTGCGTCTACTGAGCCTCACTGAGGAGAATCCGTGTACTGCGTCTACTGAGCCTCACTGAGGAGAATCCGTGTACTGCGTCTACTGAGCGTCACTCAGAATCCGTGTACTGCGTCTACTGAGCGTCACTCAGAATCCGTGTACTGCGTCTACTGAGCGTCACTCAGAATCCGTGTACTGCGTCTACTGAGCGTCGCTGTGGAGGGTCTGTGTACTGCTGCATCTACCGAGCGTTGCTGTGGAGGGTCTGTATACTGCTGCATCTACCGAGCGTCGCTGTGGAGGGTCTGTATACTGCTGCATCTACCGAGCCTCGCTGTGTGTCCTGCTGCATCTACCGAGCCTCGCTGTGTGTACTGCTGCATCTACCGAGCCTCGCTGTGTGTACTGCTGCATCTACCGAGCGTCGCTGTGTGTACTGCTGCATCTACCGAGCGTCGCTGTGTGTACTGCTGCATCTACCGAGCGTCGCTGTGTGTACTGCAGCATCTACCGAGCGTCGCTGTGTGTACTGCAGCATCTACCGAGCCTCGCTGTGTGTACTGCAGCATCTACCGAGCGTCGCCGTGTGTACTGCAGCATCTACCGAGCGTCGCCGTGTGTACTGCAGCATCTACCGAGCCTCGCCGTGTGTACTGCTGCATCTACCGAGCGTCGCCGTGTGTACTGCTGCATCTACCGAGCCTCGCCGTGTGTACTGCTGCATCTACCGAGCCTCGCCGTGTGTACTGCTGCATCTACCGAGCCTCGCCGTGTGTACTGCTGCATCTACCGAGCCTCGCCGTGTGTACTGCTGCATCTACCGAGCCTCGCCGTGTGTACTGCTGCATCTACCGAGCCTCGCCGTGTGTACTGCTGCATCTACCGAGCCTCGCCGTGTGTACTGCTGCATCTACCGAGCCTCGCCGTGTGTACTGCTGCATCTACCGAGCCTCGCCGTGTGTACTGCTGCATCTACCGAGCCTCGCCGTGTGTACTGCTGCATCTACCGAGCCTCGCCGTGTGTACTGCTGCATCTACCGAGCCTCGCCGTGTGTACTGCTGCATCTACCGAGCGTCGCCGTGTGTACTGCTGCATCTACCGAGCGTCGCCGTGTGTACTGCTGCATCTACCGAGCGTCGCTGTGTGTACTGCTGCATCTACCGAGCCTCGCTGTGTGTACTGCTGATGAGACTTATGATGTGTTCTCCAATTATTTCTTATGGCACCTGTGATGTTCCCTCAGCTGTTCCTGTGCTGGGTCCCATACAGCAGACAAAGGGCGAACTCCACGTGAAGGAGGAGATGAATCTGACCTGTAAGATCCATTCATTTTATCCGGCACCTATAGAGGTCACATGGTGCACAGAAGATGGACGGGTGCTGAACTCTACCCTCTCTGACCCCCTCGCTGACCCGGCTGGTCTGTACCAGGTCACCAGCTCCATGAAATACTGCCCAACATTGAAGGACCTGAAAAAGACATTCACGTGTGGAGTGAGACATGAAAGTACTGGAGTCACGAGAAAAACGACGTGGAAACTGGAAGATCTGAGTGAGTGGTAGAAGAGTATAAAATGTCACTGGTGGCTGGGACGGGGTGGATTATGTATTGATTACCATTGGCTTTGCAATCAGCAATGTATAGTCCGCCATCATTGTAGTTCTCACTCTTCAGTTCATTTTTACTCTTTGTAGGAAATGCTTTCATCTCAGTCAGAACACCACCTGCAAGTTGCTGTTGACCTGATATTCTTAATTTGTGTTTCCAGGGTACATTCACCTAACTGTATGTATATTTTTTGCGGTTAGCAAAACGCAGATCGACAAAATACAGGTGACATCCATGTTGCATCAGTTTTTTTGCAGACCAATTGACTTCAATGTGTCCGTGAGCTTCATTTTGCGGCCAAGTATAGGACATGTTCTGTCTTTTTGCGGAATGGACATAAAGATGTGGAAACCACACGGATGATCCATGGGCTTTCCACATCCATATGTCCATTCCACATGTCCTATACTTGGCCGCAAAATGCAGCTCACGAACCCATTGAAGTCAAAAAATGGATGCAACACAGATGTCATCTGTATTTTGTGGATTAGCGTTATGCTTACCAAAGAGAAAAACATACAGACGGGTAAATGTATCCCGATGCTTTGCGTATTATGACGTCCTGATATCAGACTTGCCATGCGTGAGCTACGTAGTTTGAAAAAAAGGGGGGTTATAGCCAGCTCACCTCATCGTCCTGCAGCAGTGCACGGGGCGGACTCAAGCCGGTCCATGATCAGTAAAGGAAAGTTGAAAAAATTTCCTATGCGTGAGCTACATCATAAATGAGGAGTGATGTGTTTTACTCCTCGTAGTCCTTTGTGTTCTGTAGCATCTGGATATAATTTATGGAAATTGTGGAAAGCTCAGACATTGAGACAGTAGTTCAGTCAGGTGAGCATGTGCTGAGGTTTGGCCCAAGGTGATTATGGGTCTCTTGCTCTGCTTTTGATCCTGACGAGATGTCCTCCTGCTATCCATTAGGGCAGATAACAGTTGGGCTCTTGTGGTTGTTAGAAGAGGTGCTAGGCTCCACGTGTTATTATCTACTGAAATAATCCTTCCGGTGAGGAACAGGAGCAGGTGACCACCAGGGAACCTCAGAAGATCATAGATGCTCATTACTGGAGATGTGTGAAGGGGTCAGACCTTTCAGAAGGATCTTTTAGGCCCTGAGGGGTATGTTAGTTCTCCTCTCTGAGATGGTGGAAGGAATCAGGAGGACGTTTTGACAGGAAAACAATGGCTTTACTGACCTCACGTGGGCTAAGACGTCTCAGTGGATTCAAAATCTCACGATGAAGGACAGGCATCTTTAGTGGCAACAGGCAAATATAAGAGAGTCCCTTTTAAGAGGCAGCAACTCACTCTAATTCTGGTAACCTTTGCACCCAATTCCCTGATCGTCAGCACCCTGGTGCTGTTCTTACAGTGGCAGCAATAAAGTCACAGTTTCTTTCTCACCACGTGGCACAGTACCACAAAGTGTGAAAAAACAATTTACGGTTGTGTTATCTCCCTCCTTACAACTCAGTGCCCACACTTTGCTCTCTCTTTTGACACTACACACACATTCAGCTTACACTGTGTCAGGCTACCTGGCTTTTGTGACCCTGACCTTGCTTCTCCACAAGTCTCTACCTACTTCAAGATGTGAAGTACAAGTTGTCCATCTCTGCCCCAGACACCTCCCCTCTACTGCAGTTCTTGGTTGCTCTGTGGACCTAATTTATTGTCTGAGGCAGTGTAACCTTATGACTAACACACCTCCACTTGCTAGCTAGCTAAAACACAGGAGTATGTCTGGATCTGTCTCCAGTTGCAGCTTTTTACCAACTAACTCTTTAATCTGCATGTTACTGACCAGCAGTTTGCAGAGCACATGCTCACTCAGGAACATCTATATCCCCTGTCACTCCGCACTTGCTGCAGGAACATCTATATCCCCTGTCACCGCTCCACCTGCTGCATAAACACATATACCACCTGTTGCAGGAAAATCTATATCCCCTGTGACCGCTCCACCTCCTGCATGAACACCTATATCCCCTGTCACCGCTCCACCTGCTGCAGGAACATCTATATCCCCTGTCACCGCTCCACCCGCCACAGGAACATCTAAATCACCTGTCACAGCTCCACCTGCTGCAGGAACATCTATATCCCCTGTCACAGCTCCACCTGCTGCAGGAACATCTATATCCCCTGTCACCGCTCCACCAGCTGCAGGATCATGTATATCCCCTGTCACCGCTCTACCTGCTGCAGGAACATCTATATCCCCTGTCACCGCTCCACCTGCTGCAGGAACATCTATATCCCCTGTCACCGCTCCACCTGCAGCAGGATCATCTATATCCCCTGTCACCGCTCCACCTGCCGCAGGATCATCTATATCCCCTGTCACCGCTCCACCTGCTGCAGGAACAGTTACGATATATCATACTGTACTGTATATGACAACTGTTATTCTATATCACACATCGCTGACTCCATACTGTGCTGTATATGACACCTGTTATTCTATATCACACATCGCTGACTCCATACTGTGCTGTATATGACACCTGTTATTCTATATCACACATCGCTGACTCCATACTGTGCTGTATATGACACCTGTTATTCTATATCACACATCGCTGACTCCATACTGTGCTGTATATGACACCTGTTATTCTATATCACACATCGCTGACTCCATACTGTGCTGTATATGACACCTGTTATTCTATATCACACATCGCTGACTCCATACTGTGCTGTATATGACACCTGTTATTCTATATCACACATCGCTGACTCCATACTGTGCTGTATATGACACCTGTTATTCTATATCACACATCGCTGACTCCATACTGTGCTGTATATGACACCTGTTATTCTATATCGCACATCGCTGACTCCATACTGTGCTGTATATGACACCTGTTATTCTATATCACACATCGCTGACTCCATACTGTGCTGTATATGACACCTGTTATTCTATATCACACATCGCTGACTCCATACTGTACTGTATGACACCTGTTATTCTATATCACACATCGCTGACTCCATACTGTACTGTATATGACACCTGTTATTCTATATCACACATCGCTGACTCCATACTGTACGACACCTGTTATTCTATATCTCACATCGCTGACTCCGTACTGTGCTGTATATGACGCCTGTTATTCTATATCACACATCGCTGACTCCATACTGTACTGTATATGACACCTGTTATTCTATATCACACATCGCTGACTCCATACTGTACGACACCTGTTATTCTATATCACACATCGCTGACTCCATACTGTGCTGTATATGACGCCTGTTATTCTATATCACACATCGCTGACTCCATACTGTACTGTATATGACACCTGTTATATATCACACATCGCTGACTCCGTACTGTACTGTATATGACACCTGTTATTCTATATCACACATCGCTGACTCCATACTGTACTGTATATGACACCCGTTATTCTATATCACACATCGCTGACTCCATACTGTGCTGTATATGACACCTGTTATTCTATATCACACATCGCTGACTCCATACTGTGCTGTATATGACACCCGTTATTCTATATCACACATCGCTGACTCCATACTGTACTGTATATGACACCTGTTATTCTATGTCACACATCGCTGACTCCATACTGTACTGTATATGACACCTGTTATTCTATATCACACATCGCTGACTCCATACTGTACTGTATATGACACCTGTTATTCTATATCACACATCGCTGACTCCATACTGTACTGTATATGACACCTGTTATTATATATCACACATCGCTGACTCCGTACTGTACTGTATATGACGCCTGTTATTCTATATCACACATCGCTGACTCCATACTGTACTGTATATGACGCCTGTTATTCTATATAACACATCGCTGACTCCATACTGTACATGACACCTGTTATTCTATATCTCACATCGCTGACTCCGTACTGTACTGTATATGACACCTGTTATTCTATATCACACATCGCTGACTCCATACTGTACGACACCTGTTATTCTATATCTCACATCGCTGACTCCGTACTGTACTGTATATGACACCTGTTATTCTATATCACACATCGCTGACTCCATACTGTACTGTATATGACACCTGTTATTCTATATCACTCATCGCTGACTCCGTACTGTACTGTATATGACACCTGTTATTCTATATCACACATCGCTGACTCCATACTGTACTGTATATGACACCTGTTATTCTATATCACACATCGCTGACTCCATACTGTACTGTATATGACACCTGTTATTCTATATCTCACATCGCTGACTCCGTACTGTACTGTATATGACACCCGTTATTCTATATCACACATCGCTGACTCCATACTGTACTGTATATGACACCTGTTATTCTATATCACACATCGCTGACTCCATACTGTACTGTATATGACACCTGTTATTCTATATCACACATCGCTGACTCCATACTGTACTG
This sequence comes from Bufo gargarizans, assembly GCF_014858855.1. Taxonomy (NCBI): domain Eukaryota; kingdom Metazoa; phylum Chordata; class Amphibia; order Anura; family Bufonidae; genus Bufo; species Bufo gargarizans. The sequence continues at coordinate 2,983,666 of NC_058089.1, forward strand.
TATATGACGCCTGTTATTCTATATAACACATCGCTGACTCCATACTGTACATGACACCTGTTATTCTATATCTCACATCGCTGACTCCGTACTGTACTGTATATGACACCTGTTATTCTATATCACACATCGCTGACTCCATACTGTACGACACCTGTTATTCTATATCTCACATCGCTGACTCCGTACTGTACTGTATATGACACCTGTTATTCTATATCACACATCGCTGACTCCATACTGTACTGTATATGACACCTGTTATTCTATATCACTCATCGCTGACTCCATACTGTGCTGTATATGACGCCTGTTATTCTATATCACACATCGCTGACTCCATACTGTGCTGTATATGACACCTGTTATTCTATATCACACATCGCTGACTCCATACTGTACTGTATATGACACCTGTTATTCTATATCACACATCGCTGACTCCATACTGTACTGTATATGACACCTGTTATTCTATATCACACATAGCTGACTCCATACTGTACTGTATATGACGCCTGTTATTCTATATCACACATCGCTGACTCCATACTGTGCTGTATATGACACCTGTTATTCTATATCACACATCGCTGACTCCATACTGTACTGTATATGACACCTGTTATTCTATATCACACATAGCTGACTCCATACTGTACTGTATATGACGCCTGTTATTCTATATCGCACATCGCTGACTCCATACTGTACTGTATATGACACCTGTTATTCTATATCACACATCGCTGACTCCATACTGTACTGTATATGACACCTGTTATTATATATCACACATCGCTGACTCCATACTGTACTGTATATGACGCCTGTTATTCTATATCGCACATCGCTGACTCCATACTGTGCTGTATATGACGCCTGTTATTCTATATCGCACATCGCTGACTCCATACTGTGCTGTATATATAATTCTATTTTCTCTCTTGCAGTTTCACGGCCCACGGTGTCTGATATTTCTTGTATTCCCCCGTCTCCTGAGCCTGGTACTTCGGTGACCTTATCCTGCGATGTCAGTGACTTGTACCCTGAAGACTTTACATTCTGTTGGTATAATGGTGTAACTCGGATATCAGAAAAGAAGTACAAAAAAGAGCCTTTTCAGAAGGATCCGGAGTCTGGTACTTTCAGGGGAACCGTACAGTTGCTGTGGACGACGGACACTGGTTATAATGAGGTGGAGTTCCGTCTGGTCCTGACGCACTGCGGAAGGAATATTGAAAAAAAAATTACAATAATCCTGACAGGTAATTATTAGACCAGTCCTGTACTGGGAATGAACTGGTCATTATGTGTTTTATGGTTCTCCTGACAACATCACATAGTCGGGATTGTAGTTCTGGGTCGGTCTTTTATGCTGAAGCACTAACACCCAGGAACCCAGTGCTGCAACACCTTTAATGCGTTCTGTTTGCTTCTTTTGTGTTCTCTGTGTTTTGTTTTGTTTTTTGTTTTTTTGTTTTTGCAACGTTCCAAAAACATTCTGATAAATCAATTAATTCTCTTGCTCCCGTCTGGTGCAGAGATGGAACCTCGAGGTCATAATCTGATTGGCACAGGCTAAACTGAAGTATAGACCTAGGGAATTAGTCTTTCTTCACCCTGTGCCCCCCGCAACGAGGAATAGACTAGGTTACTCTCACCCAGAATAGACTCAGATTGGCTGCAGCGATGCAGCAGTAGAAAATGTAGTCCAGTAACAGACAAATGTCAGAAGAACTACCAGGAGTGAGGAGAACGACAGTGCTATTGGGAGCCAAATCTATGGCACAACTAATGTCAGCAATTCTGGGACATGGTTTTGGAGAAGCCAAAGATACCATGCAGTAGAACAAGAGGTCCCTGCAGTCAGGTCCTTTTGTGGTGAGGAAACAGCGTCTCATCAAAGAGAAACTAGAAGTTAAACCTATTATTAGGCAACATCTGCAGACCAGGAAATGGTTCTAGATCTGACACCCAGGACATCTTCAAGTGGCAGCTGCCTTGGTAACATAGTACGTAGGAGATGTAGCTGGCCAGGATTCTGAACAGATGAGTAAGCAGACCTCACAGCTTAAGATCTCTCCCAAAAGAAGTTGTCACAGAATTGAAGGGTCACTTGACATGGAATTTCCTGCTGTTGTGTATCCTGTAGGACGTCGGGGGGAATGGGATGTGAGATGTGAGATGCCTGATTCTCCTTGGGGGGCTTTACTGAGTAAGCACTACTTGGACAGTCTGGAGACAGGACCTGAAATGTGCTGGAGGAGGGAGCATGACATGGACATGGACCTCCTCACCATTTGCTCATGGACACAAAAGGATGGTTGGGGACTTGTATTTTTTCACACCCCTTAATACGCTGATCAGCCAGGGCGATTTATCATCTTAACAGGCAAAGGAAGTTGGGAGTTGCTGTGTTTACTGGAAGGGTCAGGATCTGAGTTGGGGCCAGATCCTGGGACTATGTGTGATGATCTCCTGGAGAGGAATTGAGGTCATCCCCTGAGATATCCCCATAATATTTCTCTGTAAATAAGAATGGGGCAACATCTGGATCATCTGGCTGCTGTATGAAGGACCCTTGAGTCGACACCCTGTGACATGTAATGTATTTTCCCACATATCTTCTTCCAGTCACTTGTATTCCTGACTCACAAGGTACTGACCGTCACCATAATTCGGGTTAAATTATAAGATCCCCAAAGATACTGCGTGGTAAAGATGCAGGCTTCTCGGATCCAATCAAAAAGCTCAGAGATGAGTGGCAATGGGTAAAGGTCCTTTGCTGTGATTTTATTTACGCCCAGTAGTCAATAAATTCAATGAGAAACCATTATATCTTCTACACAAAGAAGAAAAAGACTCGCAGGAGATGTAGATTTCCAGATATAGCCACTCTCCCAGTTTTTTGTGATTTAGGTGGATCTCACCTCAGTGACGGAGAATATACTTTTCCTCTAGGTGGTTCACATCCTGGGGTCAGAGAGATGGCACGCTCGTAATATCAGTCAGCAGCTGTAGGAATATCTGTTGTTTGCTGGGAAAATTCTTCTGCATTTTTTTCCCCAAAAAATGTTGTATTGGTTTATACAAAAACAAGAAGAACAACAAGGAAAAGAGGAAAAAGGATGTGGTAGACAAAGAATCCTGACCCGTCTAGACAGTAGAACAAATCGAGACATAATAGACCTGTTTATATCCGATCCGTACGTCCTACATGAACAACAGTCTACTATTATCTGTCTGAGAGAGACATTCAAGTCATGCACCCCAAGACCCAGCATCATGAAAGACATAACTAATAGAGTCCAAGATCCTCAAGGGGGGGGGGGGGGGTCTCTAATAACAATAGTCCAACAGATGAGCACAAAGTGGCGGATGTAAGAGGAAGAGCCCAGCCTCCTAAAAGAAAGAAAAAAAGGGATATCGGGTGAAGCCCAAAATCTTCAACAGCTCGGCATACACCATGCGATCAATAATGTCATGGCCAAAAGCTCTTCTGGTAACGACATTCCAGCATGAATTCGAGATAACATACAGAGAAGTAAGGACTCGGCATCATGATGTAACTGATAGAGGCCTAGGTCTCAAAGAACGCAAAGCTTGTCATGTCAACAAGCAAGACTAAACTGGATAACAATAGGTCAAATAAATGACAAATAGGGAGGGCAGGGTTAAAATAAAGGGAAAGGCGGTGGGACATCTAGACATTGGTAGGGTGCAGGAGTCTTAGACTTGCAGAGATGGAGTAGACCGGCAAAGTAAAAGAGGTAGATGAGCATTTCTTGAGACAGTCCTGAAAACAAAATGGACCCCGTTGTGTAAATTCGTCTACCAACCAATAACTGAGCAAAGCTCTTATAGGCTATGGACACCTTCGGAGGCAATTTGTTTTATTTTTTACGATTGCATGTTACTCATTCTTGGATAAAAATCATTTTTTTCAATTGGCGAAGGATTAACAGTTTTTCTAGCTGTGTGACTGGTACTTTCACTTTGTGCCGGTCATCTAATAATCCTTATATGTAAGTTACTGAGACGTCCTAAACACTTAGGGTCCATTCATATTTTCGTGTGTGCTTTGTGGATCCGCAAGACACGGACATCAGTGATGTGCGTTCCGCATTTTGCGGACCGTACATCACCGACACGTAATAGAAAATGCCTGTTCTTGTCCACAATTGCGGACAAGAATAGTCTGCCTATACTAGTCAATGGCAACCCCAGCTGCCTGCTTACAAGCGCTGTTGTAATAAGCTGCGCAGCGCTCACCGTAGGCACAGTGTGTATGTAACAGCGAGATGATCTGGACTGTCATCCAGCTGCTCCTCCTCTGGTATAGCTGGCACAGTGATGCGGGGCCCATCTTCCTGAACCGTGGGCCCCTCTGCTCTCACTACGAGCATCCAGCTGACACTGCACACAGAGAGGGAGCTCTCCTGCCGCCCACCCCGTGGTCCAGAGGCTGGTCTTTTTAATGTTCTGCCCCTAACATGCCATGTCAGATGCAGACCTTCAGGACCTGATGAGAGTTGTAGTTTTCCTCACTTCAAAATGCTATACTCCTAGGCGTGTTCACACCATGTATACCATGATAGAAGCCGCTGTGGCTTCTGCCACTATATACGCTCCATTGAATGGAGCTAAGGCTACTTTCACACCTGCGTTCGGTGCGGATCCGTCTGGTATCTGCACAGACGGATCCGCACCTATAATGCAAACACTTGTATCCGTTCAGAACGGATCCGTTTGCATTATTCTTAAAAAAAAAAAAAATCTACGTCAAAGCGGATCCGTCCTGACTTACATTGCACAATATTCAATTGCACCATATTGTGTCAGCGAAAACAGATCCGTCCCCATTGACTTACATTGTAAGTCAGGACGGATCAGTTTGGCTCCTCATCGCCGGGCTCCAGAGCGGAATGGAGGCTGAACGGAGCCAAACTGATGCATTCTGAACAGATCCTTATCCATTCAGAATGCATTGGGGCTGAACTGATCCGTTTTGAATAGAGATGAGCGAACCTCTGTTTTAAGTTCGGCGTCTAAAGTTCGGGTTTGGATTAGCGGAGAATCCCGATCTGGAACCGGATATGGATTCCGACTTCCGTTGTGGTCCGTGGTAGCGGAATCAATAATGGCCGATTATTGATTCCGCTACCACGGACCACAACGGAAGTCGGAATCCATATCCGGTTCCAGATCGGGATTCTCCGCTAATCCAAACCCGAACTTCAGACGCCGAACTTAAAACAGAAGTTCGCTCATCTCTAGTTTTGAACTGTTTGTGAGATCCCTGAAATGGATCTCGCAAACGGAATTCAAAACGCCAGTGTGAAAGTAGCCTAAGCCATAAACGGACACTGCGTCAAAAGTGTACATGTTTCTTCTTGGGACAGGTGCAGATTTAACCCCTTCCGGACAAGGCCATTTTCCCTTTTTATTTCTTTACTCCTATCCTTCCCAGAACCATAAGAGGTTTTTTTTTTTTTTCATTCACATAGCTGGGGCTTGTGTGTGTGTGTGTGTGTGTGTTTTTTTTGTGGGATCGGAGGACCCCCGCCGATCAGATAGATCATCAGTTAAATGAAAGTGCAGAACCCCTTTAATGCTTCCTTTATCCATATATAGCTTAATACATTGCGATTTTAATATAAATATATATTATATATATATATATATATATATATCTCAAAAGCAAGAAAATCGGACTGCACTCCAGACGGTTCTTCAGTAAAACAATGTTTTTTATTCACCCTTGTTGGTGGCAAAAAGCGACGTTTGGGTGAATAAAAACACATTGTTTTACTGAAGAACTGTCTGGAGTGCAGTCTGATTTTCTTTCTTTTTTGGGTGGTGCTGCCAATGTTTTTTTCCATTATTTTTATATATATATACAGGTCCTTCTCAAAAAATTAGCATATTGTGATAATTATTTTCTGTAATGTGCTGATAAACATTAGACTTTCATATATTTTAGATTCATTACACACAACTGAAGTAGTTCAAGCCTTTTATTGTTGTAATATTGATGATTTTGGCCACAGCTCATGAAAACCCAAAATTCCTATCTAAAAAAATTAGCATATCATGAAAAGGTTCTCTAAACGAGCTATTAACCTAATCATCTGAATCAACTAATTAACTCTAAACACCTGCAAAAGATTCCTGAGGCTTTTAGAAACTCCCAGCCGGGTTCATTACTCCAAACTGCAATCATGGGTCAGACTGCCGACCCGACTGCTGTCCAGAAGGCCATCATTGACCCCTCAAGCAGGAGGGTAAGACACAGAAAGACATGTCTGACCGAATAGGCTGTTCCCAGAGCGCTGTATCAAGGCCCCTCAGTGGGAAGTCTGTGGGAAGGAAAAAGTGTGGCAGAAAACGCTGCACAACGAGAAGAGGTGACCGGACCCTGAGGAAGATTGTGGAGAAGGACCGATTCCAGACCTTGGGGGACCTGCGGAAGCAGTGGACTGAGTCTGGAGTAGAAACATCCAGAGCCCCCGTGTACAGGCGTGTGCAGGAAATGGGCTACAGGTGCCGCATTCCCCAGAAACAGCGGCAGAAGCGCCTGACCTGGGCCACAGAGAAGCAGCACTGGACTGTTGCATGTCATTCGGAAATCAAGGTGCCAGAGTCTGGAGGAAGACTGGGGAGAGGGAAATGCCCAAATGCCTGAAGTCCAGTGTCCAGTCCCCACAGTCAGTGATGGTCTGGGGGCCATGTCAGCTGCTGGTGTTGGTCCACTGTGTTTTATCAAGGGCAGGGGCAATGCAGCCGCTATCAGGAGATTGTGGAGCACTTCATGCTTCCATCTGCTGAAAAGCTTTATGGAGATGAAGATGTCATTTTTCAGCACGACCTGGCACCTGCTCACAGTGCCAACACCACTGGTAACTGGTTTACTGACCATGGTATTACTGGGCTCAACTGGCCTGCCAACTCTCCTGACCTGAACCCCATAGAGAATCTGTGGGATATTGGGAAGAGAAAGTTGAGAGACACAAGACCCAACACTCTGGATGAGCTTAAGGCCGCTATCGAAGCATCCTGGGCCTCCATAACACCTCAGCAGTGCCACAGGCTGATTGCCTCCATGCCACGCCGCATTGAAGCATCCTGGGCCTCCATAACACCTCAGCAGTGCCACAGGCTGATTGCCTCCATGCCACGCCGCATTGAAGCATCCTGGGCCTCCATAACACCTCAGCAGTGCCACAGGCTGATCGCCTCCATGCCACGCCGCATTGAAGCATCCTGGGCCTCCATAACACCTCAGCAGTGCCACAGGCTGATCGCCTCCATGCCAAGCCGCATTGAAGCATCCTGGGCCTCCATAACACCTCAGCAGTGCCACAGGCTGATTGCCTCCATGCCACGCCGCATTGAAGCCTCCTGGGCCTCCATAACACCTCAGCAGTGCCACAGGCTGATTGCCTCCATGCCACGCCGCATTGAAGCCTCCTGGGCCCCAATAACACCTCAGCAGTGCCACAGGCTGATGGCCTCCATGCCACGCCTCATTGAAGCCTCCTCCATAACGCCTCAGCAGTGCCGCAGGCTGATTGCCTCCATGCCACGCCGCAGTGAAGCATCCTGGGCCTCCATAACACCTCAGCAGTGCCACAGGCTGATTGCCTCCATGCCACGCCGCATTGAAGCCTCCTGGGCCCCAATAACACCTCAGCAGTGCCACAGGCTGATGGCCTCCATGCCACGCCTCATTGAAGCCTCCTGTGCCTCCATAACGCCTCAGCAGTGCCGCAGGCTGATTGCCTCCATGCCACGCCGCATTGAAGCAGTCACTTCTGCAAAAGGATTCCCGACCAAGTATTGAGTGCATAACTGAACATAATTATTTGAAGGTTGACTTTTTTTGTATTAAAAACACTTTTCTTTTATTGGTCGGATGAAATATGCTAATTTTTTTAGATAGGAATTTGGGGTTTTCATGAGCTGTGGCCAAAATCATCAATATTAAAACAATAAAAGGCTTGAACTACTTCAGTTGTGTGTAATGAATCTAAAATATATGAAAGTCTAATGTTTATCAGCACATTACAGAAAATAATGAACTTTATCACAATATGCTAATTTTTTGAGAAGGACCTGTATATATAAGAAATCAAAATACTGATTGTTTCAAGGTGGTACCCTTGTGTAGCCATAGTAAATTAGTTTCCTTATTTCATTGATCAAGTGGCCTAGGAGCGGCTCAGCCCCATAGAAGTGAATAGGTCTGAGTGCGATACCAAGGATGGCCACTGTACAATGTACGGCGCTGTGAGGAGGCCGCTTTGCTACTGCGATCGCAGGTGCCCTCTTGAACAGCTGATTGGCTGTGTTCCCAGGTGTCAGACCACCACCGATCAGATACTGATGACCTATTCTGAGGATAGGTCATCTGTAGTAAAATGTTGGAAAACCCTTTTAAGTTTATTGGAGCGATTAAAGACCCTACAGGGGCAGATACCTGGTGGTGTATGGCATATTCTCTTCAATAAACGTATCCTTTTGAAGATGCCAGCAAACGTTTAGGCTGGCTGGGGGGCTGGGTGGTTCATCTAGGACAGAGAGGCCCAACCTGTGACCCTCCAGCTGTCGCAAAACTACAACTCCCAGTATGCCTGGACAGCCTACAGCTACTAGGGCATGCTGGGAGTTGTAGTTTTGCAACAGCTGCAGGGCCACCGGTTGAGCATCGCTGATCTAGGACATGGAATGTCCACGTGTGAGTGCTGTCCAGACTGCTGACTGTAAATAACCAACAAATGAGTTGCTTAATGGGAAACCATTTGATATAATGCAGGGTTCTGTTCAGCACACTGCATTATGTGCTAAAGGCATACATTCATGGCGTGAGCCTGAAAAATGATCAAGTAATATCTTCATTTATGGTAGCTCTAGGGTGGGCCCCTAAAATCAATTCCACTGGTGGGCCCTGGGCACCGCAGTCCGACACTGCGTATACCTCACAAGGAAAAGAGGAGAGCTGCCGCTATGTGTCTCTATCATACCCTAATTAACAGCAGCAGTATGGAGGACATTATACAACAGTACTGAGAAGTGTACTTGTAAATCCAGCACTGGGATGAGATAGAGAACTGAGCCTCTGTGTGTACGTGCCTCTATCTCCCCCTCTTCCTTCCACATGCAGCCGCTGTAACCTGATCCCTCAGTGTCCTTCTGTTCTGGCTCATCTCTAAGTTCAGATATTTGCAATGAATAATTGGTAAATGGTCAGTGCAGGTGGTGAAGTATTGGCTGGTAAGTGGAGAAAGGTATTCTTTTCTTAAGTATAGTACAAGGTTTCTTACATTTGTTTATACTACTAATTTCTTCAAAGTTTTTTGAAATGACTGTGCCTATTTAAAATGTCTTCTCAGGATCCCCAGTCCTTAGTGACATCACCAGCGAGCCCAGGAACCCTAAATACGGCCAGCCTGTGACTCTGCGCTGCAGGGTGACCAACGCAAACCCGAAAGATGTAGAGGTGAGGTGGTTAAAGAGCGATAAAGCCCTGGAGAGCGGACAAGGAGTAGCGAAGCAAATCCCTGAGGCGGACGGGTCCGTATCCTGCTCACTGCAGATCACTGCTACAGCCCTGGACTACGCCAAAGCTTACACCTGCTCTGTGAAGCCCAAGAACATGACAACGCCGCTCAAGAAGACCCATTATATAAAGCTCCCCGGTAAGAAACTGCTCTGAGACTAAATCAATATAAAAAAAAGTGCCTTCTCTAAGGTGGAAACCCTGTGACCATAAAATACTATAAATAGTGCCACTGCATTATGGCATCAGACAACACTCCCGGAGCTCTGATATTGACAACAGCTAGGACCCCCACAGATTCACGAGAGTGGGGGCCCGGTTACACAAGTGGAGAAGCAGGTCATGTATGGACACTGCTGCTCCATTCATTCTTTATGGAACCGTTGGGAATTGCTAAGCACTGTAATCGACCATTTCTGGTAGTCCTGTGGAGAATGAATGGAGCCTCCACCTGCTGCTCCATTTCAACAGGGGCTTTCAGGATCTATGGGGGGTTCCTGCACTTGGTTCTCCATCAACCACTTAGTTATCACCCATCCTGTGAATAGGGGATACCTTAGATTTGCACAACACCTTTAAGGATTGTTTCAGGATTTAGGTACAGAATCTACTCAGAAATCGTAACGGAATCCACTACCGTTCTGATGACAATGCAGGTAGATGGTACATTTTACCATTGCAAGAACAATTGTGAAAGATTGTGTTTGTCTTTACTGAGAGAACAATCAGAACACATTTCATTAGTACTAAATGCAGAAAACCAATTTCTACATTAAGAGGCCAGTCCATGAGCAGACAACCCAACTTCATATGTCCTCCTCAGATATTCTGAATCCATGCCAGATTGTCTATGCATCATGAACTATTTGTGAACATATACAACAGGAAGAGCACAAATGAAATAAACCTCAAGGACCCCAATAACATTGAATATAAGCCAAAATGCACAAAACAAATGAAAGATTGCGCTGGACGGGACATCTGCTGGATCCCGACATCTGCACTGATGAAATATCTTACTCTGACGGCCTCCGTTCCTCTATGGTTGTAGCTGGAAGCAGTTATAGCAGGTTTACCTCCTAATGAGACTAATTACTTCCATCCAAAGAAACCCCCCCCAAGAGTGTCAATGGCGGCTCTGACTGTCGGGGTATTGGGATCTGCACGGCCGGCCGGCTTGTGATGTCTCCTCGCTGTAGGTGCACAGCTGAGCGCAGTAATCTTGCTCTCTCTTGGTTTCTTGCAGATAAAGTACCAACGTTTTCAGAGATAAGTGTGCGGCCGGAGAGACCTGTCGCAGGGAAGGAAGCCACATTCACAGCGACCATATCTGGATTCACACCAGACATTCGGGTGAAATGGTATAAAGAGTTCGACCCGTTTACCAGCGACTTTGTCACCACATCAGATCCACAGATTGGAAAGGACTCTCTATGCAATTGTTCCAGCAGCCTGAGGTTCACTCCCCAGGACAAGGACCATGGGGCGTCCATCCGCTGTGAGGTGACACATTCTGTCACTAAGAAAGTATATGAGCAGCTGTACACCCTGCGTCTCTCAGGTGAGTGCACTCACAAACACACACGGTGTAAGAGTGCACCCAGGGGCGTAGCTAGAGGCTCATGGGCCCTGGTGCAAGAGTTCAGCTTGGGGCCCCCCTTCCCTCAGTGCTTTATGGCCAGGGGCAGGGAAGCACATAGCCTTCATGCTGCCTGAGGAAAAATAAATAAATTGACCTAGCCCCTTCCCTCCAGCCGGATGTGTAACTTGACCAGCATGCACTTTCTATAATACCAGTGTTTTCTTATGTGGCTCCTGGGCCCTCTGCACCCCCTATAGCTATGCCCCTGAGTGCACCGTGTGGTCACATTGATTGTGCTCTCAGGGGAACATTCTCTCTATAAGCTTCTGTATATTTAGTTTTTTCTGCTCATGTACAAAATCACTTCTCACACACTGATCTTTCTGTTGATAGAAGGGACCCCAGGTGGACATCTGCCTCCATGCACAGGTAAGTTAGGCTGACTTATAAAAATAAATTGTCGGGTTAATGGAATGAGGATGGAAACCGCAATTCTGTGATTTAAGGGAAAATCCACTAAATAAATTATCAGGTTAGAAGATGCATTGGTGGGGTCTAGGTGGCCACAAATGCCTTCAGTTTAGGAGTTGGCGTGGTTCACACACCACAGATGCTTGTCATCCTCAAAATCCATTTCCCAGTTCTCTCCTGGCCCCTCGGGGTTGTCCCCTGGCTTTTGTGAGATACTTATTGGGGATTCTCTGATCTTCGTGGAGAAGGCTATGTAGTAGTGACTCCGAGACCAGGAGATGAAGCAGCAGAATTTATTGTCCATTGTCTTCTTCCCACAGGACATCTAAAGCCTCCACTGAAAACCAAAGGCATTCAGTGCCTGACGGAGAATCCGCGGGTGGGAGGTGAAGTCACACTCACATGTTATGTTGATGGATGTGACGCAGATCATTCGGAGTTCTCCTGGAGGAAAGGAATGTTTCCTATCGACAGTGGCATAGAGAACCGGACTCTAGAGGACGGATCTGGCAGCTTTTCCACAGTCACCTTCACAGCCCAAGAGACAGACCGAGACTGCACAATGATATGTGAGGTGAATTATAATTTCCAGATACAAGAGGAACATTTCACACTGAAGCTTCAATAAGGATCTACAGGAATCAATGGGAGCGAGACTCATCAATGTCTACAGTCATGGGGTAAAAGGAGCGAGACTCATCAATGTCCATCAATGTCCATCAATGTCCATCAATGTCTACAGTCTTGGGGTAAAAGGAGCGAGCATAGACTCCTCGATGTCTACAGTCCTGGGGTAAATAGGAGCGAGCACAGACTCATTGATGTCTTTAATGCTGAGGTAAATAGGAGCGAGCACAGACTCATTGATGTCTACAGTCCTGGGGTAATAGGAGCGAGCACAGACTCATTGATGTCTACAGTCCTGGGATAATAAGAGCGAGCACAGACTCATTGATGTCTACAGTCCTGGGGTAATAGGAGCGAGCACAGACTCATTGATGTCTACAGTCCTGGGGTAATTAGAGCGAGCACAGACTCATTGATGTCTACAGTCCTGGGGTAATAAGAGCGAGCACAGACTCATTGATGTCTACAGTCCTGGGGTAATAAGAGCGAGCACAGACTCATTGATGTCTACAGTCCTGGGGTAATAAGAGCGAGCACAGACTCATTGATGTCTACAGTCCTGGGGTAATAGGAGCGAGCACAGACTCATTGATGTCTACAGTCCTGGGGTAATAGGAGCGAGCACAGACTCATTGATGTCTACAGTCCTGGGGTAATAAGAGCGAGCACAGACTCATTGATGTCTACAGTCCTGGGGTAATAAGAGCGAGCACAGACTCATTGATGTCTACAGTCCTGGGGTAATAAGAGCGAGCACTGACTCATTGATGTCTACAGTCCTGGGGTAATAGGAGCGAGCACAGACTCATTGATGTCTACAGTCCTGGGGTAATAAGAGCGAGCACAGACTCATTGATGTCTACAGTCCTGGGGTAATAGGAGCGAGCACAGACTCATTGATGTCTACAGTCCTGGGGTAATAGGAGCGAGCACAGACTCATTGATGTCTACAGTCCTGGGGTAATAAGAGCGAGCACAGACTCATTGATGTCTACAGTCCTGGGGTAATAAGAGCGAGCACAGACTCATTGTCTACAGTCCTTGGGTAAAGATAAACTTATACAAAAAAGCTGAGTCTAAGAAAGTTCCAAATAAATAATAATCTTTATTAAATATGTATATAAGACCTGCTCAAAATACACTGCTTGTCCCACCCCGTCGCCACCTGGATTTAGCTAAGCAGATACTCCTGAGCCTCCTATTGGATAATTACTGCACGGGGGCGATTATCTTTCAGCTGCAATAAGTTATTTAACCCCGACTGGTGCAATGAGCTGCTTCTCATTTCTTAAACATCCATGTGGAAAGACGCGTCTCGTGTTCGTGGAGAAGATGTCAGTCTGCTGGAGAAGGGTCAGATCACTGGCATCAAGCAGAGAAACATCTAAGGAGATCGCAGAAACTACTAACATTGGGTAAAGAACTGTCCAACGCATTATTAACTGGAAGGATAGTCAGGACCCATCGTATTCGAGGAAGAAATGTGACCGGAGAAAAAAATCCCGAATGATCGCGATCGGCGATCACTTAAACGTTTGTTGAAATCAAATTGAAGAAAAACAGTAAAACGTTTAAAGGCTACACACACCTTCGGTGGCAATTTTGTTTATGATTGTATTTTACTCATTTTGGGCTACGTCTACAGTGTTGTGGTGCAGATGCGTTGGCGGTCATGCTCCACGCCCATTATGTCCATCACCAGCCGTTATGCTCTGCTTTTCAGGGTGCAAATGAAGACCTTGTCAGCTTCTGAGGAAGACCTCCCAATCATGTCTGCTAACGCGTCTCTAAGGGCTCATGCACACAAACGTATTTTCTTTCCGTGTCTGTTCCCTTTTTTGGGGGGTTTTTTTGCAGACCATATGCGAAACCTTTTTATTTCAATTGGTCCGCCCCCAAAAAACAAGGTTACCGTGTGCATTCCGTTTCTGTATGTCAGTATTTCCGTTCCGCAAAAAAATAAAACCCGTCCTATTATTGTCCGTATTACGGACAAGAATAATACTATTGTATTAGGGGCCAGCTGTTCAGTTCCGCAAAATACGGAACGCACACCGATGTATTTTTTGCAGACCGCAAAATACATACGGTCGTGTGCATGAGCCCTAACAGTGTGGTTCCTACATTGCATCAATTGAAAATACAGACGTAGGGGGAGATTTATCAAACTGGTGGAAAGTGGAACTGGCTTAGTTTCCCATAGCAACCAATCAGATTCCACCTTTCATTTTCAAGGAAGCTCTGAAAAACAAAAGGTGTAATCTAATTGGTTGCTACGGGCAACTAAGCCAGTTCCACTTTACACCAGTTTGATAAATGACCCACAGTTCTTTTTAAACGCATCTTGGAACAATCGGCCAATTCCAAAGGTTACAAAAATGAAGACTATAGCAGACAAAGCACGTTACATACATAAGTAACAAATATACACTCATTGGGAAAAGTAAACCCCACTCGATTGCTGCAGACCTCGTCCTGCAGTTCTGTTACCGGTGTGGTCCGATTAGACACTGGGTCTTGCCACAAGAGGACATACTAGCGCTTCCCCCGCTGCCCTATAAAAAGGCTTTCAGTGGCTACTTTTGAGCAGTGTACCTCTTAGTGAGAGATTTGACATGCCTCTACAATGCAGGGGAAGACATTTTGGCCAGTTGACAGACTTTGAGAGGGGGGCGCATCACCGGACTGAGAGAAACAGGATGGTGGTTTTGATGAATTGCCCGCCATCTAGGCTGTTCTGATCTAACTGCTAGTAGGTGTTTGGAGCAGTGGTTACATGAAGGCGCACACACATGGTGAACAGGACCTAGACAGTCCTGACGGACACCAGTAGAGAGGATCTCACTTTAAATGTCCCACCATTGACAGCCAGCCACCATTGTCTTCATTTGCAGTGATGAGTGGCGCACTACCCCCTACTGCTAGTGTAATGATCGGGGAAGCCATTGCATACACTCGGTCACCCCTAGTAGTGATACCAGGACACTAACAGCTCAGCGATAGGTGCAGGACGTCCTGCCAGCACGTTTTCCTCTCATGGCAGGGCTGACAACTGCTGGTGTGATGATCGGTGGAGCCATCGAATACAGTCAGTCATCCCTAGTAGTGATACGATGACTCTAACAGCTCGGCGATATGCCAGTACATGTATTCCTCTCATGACTGGTCTGACAACTGCTGGTGTGATGATCGGGGGAGCCTTCACATATGACAGTCGGTCACCCCTAGTAGTGATACAAGGACACTAACAGCTCAGCGATAGGTGCAGGACGTCCTGCCACCACATGTGTTCCTTTCATGGCAAGGCTTCCATTTTTAAGCAGGAGAATGCTCGCCCACACACAGCAAAGGTTTCCCAGGAATGTCTCCCCCAGATTACAACACTTCCTTGGCTGCTCAGTCTCCAGATTTACCGTCAATCAAGCATTTATGGGACCAGCTGGGAAACCGGCAACCTAGGAGTGTGCAGGATCTACAGGCCCAGCTACAACATTTGTAGGCCAATGTGCTGTAAGCTACCCTACGGAACCTGTATGCCTCCCGGCCCAACCGTACCTCTTCCTGTATCCTGGCAAGAGGCGTATCTCATCCTGTATTCATCCTAGAGGCCATATCTCGTCTTGTATCCAGGCAAGAGGCTGCGGTAGGTGGATATAAAACAAAAAACAACACGTTTTGGGGATCCACAGGTCTCCTTTATCAGGTTTCAGTTGCATAAGATACATTAAGTGTGATCACCAATGTGTGTGTGTGTATGTATGTATGTATGTATATATATATATATATATATATATATATATATGTATATGTGTATAAGGCAAGAGCTACACGGCAACACTGGTCGCGCGAAACCTGTCACAGCCAGCATCGCTGGGTAGCGGTGATCCCATAGAAATGAATTGGATCGCCACAGTTGCAAGAGATCCAATAAGGTTGTTAATTCATTTCTATGGGATCACCGCGGCTCAGTGATCCGGGTGGTGCCAGGTTTCGCGCAACCAGTGTTGTAGCCCTTTGCCTAAAAATCCAAAGTAGAGAGGTGTACCGCTGCATGAATGGAAGCGCCCCCTTTTCTAAAGGTATACAATAAGAAATGTTCACACTAATTCGCATACAAAGGAATCCAGAAATAATTGTTAAGGAGCTTTATGAAAGGAGGCCCTGAATTGGATGTGTCCTGAAATAAATGCGGATATGCTGCAAATTGAGGATAGTGTCCAACTGCGGCTGCGATTCTCAGATCCAATGCTACATTCTATCGCTGCTAGGTTCCCATAGAGAAGGGGACGCTTACCAGTAGAGAACTGATCCGCTGGTCATGTGGTACTGGGTTCCGGCCCTGCAAACAAGTCATGTGACCAGATTCTAGGAGGCGAGGACACGACTAACCGTGGTACCTATTTTGTGTGGGTCACAAGATCGCTGGCCTCGATCATGTGACACTAAATGGCCAGTGACAGGGTACAAGTGGCTCCCATCAATAGAGCATACCTTATACTCATTGTTGACATATTAAAAATAAATAAAAGGAATGTGAATAGCAATGTATTATGTTATATAGTATATCCCTGCAGGAAACTGAAATCATATAATGTACATAAACATGAAAAGAAAATGAACAGGATTTTCCTAGGAAATTAACAAATAAAAGTAAAAAAGGAAAATATATAATAAAAAATATATACAAGGGGACATGCTCTGCGTCTAGAGAAAAGGCTAGTACACAAACCTAGAAGAGGACTCTACGGTAAGAACATTAAGACTGTGGACTCTTTACTGTAAGAGCAGTGAGACTATGGGATTCTTTACTGTAAGAGCAGTGAGACTATGGACTCTTTACTGTAAGAGCAGTGAGACTGTGGACTCTATACTGTAAGAGCAGTGAGACTCTGGACTCTTTACTGTGATAGCAGTGAGACTATGGACTCTATACTGTAAGAGCAGTGAGACTATGGACTCTATACTGTAAGAGCGGTGAGACTGTGGACTCTATACTGTAAGAGCGGCGAGACTATGGACTCTTTACTGTAAGAGCAGTGAGACTATGGACTCTATACTGTAAGAGCAGTAAGACTATGGACTCTTTACTGTAAGAGCAGTGAGACTGTGGACTCTATACTGTAAGAGCAGTGAGACTGTGGACTCTATACTGTAAGAGCAGCGAGACTATGGACTCTTTACTGTAAGAGCAGTGAGACTATGGACTCTATACTGTAAGAGCAGTAAGACTATGGACTCTTTACTGTAAGAGCAGTGAGACTATGGACTCTTTACTGTAAGAGCAGTGAGACTATGGACTCTATACTGTAAGAGCAGTGAGACTATGGACTCTATACTGTAAGAGCAGTGAGACTATGGACTCTTTACTGTAAGAGCAGTGAGACTATGGACTCTTTACTGTAAGAGCACTGAGACTATGGACTCTTTACTGTAAGAGCACTGAGACTATGGACTCTATACTGTAAGAGCAGTGAGACTATGGACTCTTTACTGTAAGAGCAGTGAGACTGTGGACTCTTTACTGTAAGAGCAGTGAGACTGTGGACTCTATACTGTAAGAGCAGTGAGACTGTGGACTCTATACTGTAAGAGCAGTGAGACTATGGACTCTATACTGTAAGAGCAGTGAGACTATGGACTCTTTACTGTAAGAGCGGTGAGACTATGGACTCTATACTGTAAGAGCAGCGAGACTATGGACTCTTTACTGTAAGAGCAGCGAGACTATGGACTCTTTACTGTAAGAGCAGTGAGACTATGGACTCTTTACTGTAAGAGCACTGAGACTATGGACTCTTTACTGTAAGAGCACTGAGACTATGGACTCTATACTGTAAGAGCAGTGAGACTGTGGACTCTTTACTGTAAGAGCAGTGAGACTGTGGACTCTTTACTGTAAGAGCAGTGAGACTGTGGACTCTATACTGTAAGAGCAGTGAGACTGTGGACTCTATACTGTAAGAGCAGCGAGACTATGGACTCTTTACTGTAAGAGCAGCGAGACTATGGACTCTATACTGTAAGAGCAGCGAGACTATGGACTCTTTACTGTAAGAGCAGCGAGACTATGGACTCTTACTGTAAGAGCACTGAGGACTATGGACTCTTTACTGTAAGAGCACTGAGACTATGGACTCTTTACTGTAAGAGCACTGAGACTATGGACTCTATACTGTAAGAGCAGTGAGACTATGGACTCTTTACTGTAAGAGCAGTGAGACTGTGGACTCTTTACTGTAAGAGCAGTGAGACTGTGGACTCTATACTGTAAGAGCAGTGAGACTGTGGACTCTATACTGTAAGAGCAGTGAGACTGTGGACTCTATACTGTAAGAGCAGTGAGACTGTGGACTCTATACTGTAAGAGCAGTGAGACTATGGACTCTATACTGTAAGAGCAGTGAGACTATGGACTCTTTACTGTAAGAGCGGTGAGACTATGGACTCTTTACGGTAAGAGCGGTGAGACTGTGGACTCTATACTGTAAGAGCAGCGAGACTATGGACTCTTTACTGTAAGAGCAGCGAGACTATGGACTCTATACTGTAAGAGCAGCGAGACTATGGACTCTTTACTGTAAGAGCAGTGAGACTGTGGACTCTATACTGTAAGAGCAGTGAGACTGTGGACTCTATACTGTAAGAGCAGTGAGACTGTGGACTCTATACTGTAAGAGCAGCGAGACTATGGACTCTTTACTGTAAGAGCAGCGAGACTATGGACTCTTTACTGTAAGAGCAGCGAGACTATGGACTCTTTACTGTAAGAGCAGCGAGGACTATGGACTCTATACTGTAAGAGCAGCGAGACTATGGACTCTATACTGTAAGAGCAGTGAGACTATGGACTCTTTACTGTAAGAGCAGTGAGACTATGGACTCTTTACTGTAAGAGCAGTGAGACTATGGACTCTTTACTGTAAGAGCACTGAGACTATGGACTCTTTACTGTAAGAGCACTGAGACTATATACTCTTTACTGTAAGAGCGGTGAGACTATGGACTCTATACTGTAAGAGCAGTGAGACTGTGGACTCTATACTGTAAGAGCAGTGAGACTGTGGACTCTATACTGTAAGAGCAGTGAGACTGTGGACTCTATACTGTAAGAGCGGCGAGACTGTGGACTCTTTACTGTAAGAGCGGCGAGACTGTGGACTCTTTACTGTAAGAGCGGCGAGACTGTGGACTCTACTGTAATAACAGTGAGACTATGGATTCTTTACTGTATGGATTCTTTGCTCCGAGTCCACCAGTTTATATGGCAGTAGTTGGCGGGCTAGCAGTTCAAACAAGCCAGCCGTCAGCCGTTGGGAAAGAGGGTTATCCGGCGTCATTAACTTTTTACGCTCAAACATTTGGGCCATGGAATCCTGCCTTCTGCCAGATGAACGCGACGACGGCACTTTGGAAGGTTGCATGGAGGACAAATGAGAGGAGAAGAGGCAGGACGTGGAGCGCCGGGTGTATGGCTTTGTGTGTTCTGACGGCGTTGCTCTCACTGGGCGCGGTGATGGGAGGCCAGGTGCCTTCTTAAGGAGGTCGTCCCTAGGTGAGTGTTGGGCTTACTGTGACTTATGCGTTGACAGCACAGGCTGCAAATGGCAACACTATTGTCAGCAGCTGGCACGTAAAAAAAAAAGCCCACACTGCTGAGCCATGTGCCGGCGTCCTGGGAGCGCCAGAAGTGACCGTGCATGGCGGATGGCTCGTTCCAGGTACATTTGAAGTCTGCTTTTTGCCTCCTGTGACCTGCGAGCTCTGCCTGCTTGTCCTCCTTCTCCCTCTCTGCTGCTCCGTCTCTCCCTCTGAACTCCCCTCCTCTACCTCTCTTGTGGGCACCCACGTGATGTCCATCGACACGTCATCATAGTCACCTTCACCGCCACTGACATTTGAGATCTCGGAGTAGACAGCAACAGTGGGGACCTCCCTCCTTGGGCTGATCTGGGTACTGTCGCTAGACCTCTGGGTGGCGACCGTCGCTACCTCCTCTTCCTTATCCAATGTCAAGAATGGCTGCACATCGGTAAGGTCTGGGAATGAATGGGAAAATAATTCCTCTGACTCGAGTGGAGGGGCTATGGTGGTGGTGGATTTGGGGGTGCACACAGCAGAGAGTGAGAAGGGTGCAGAAGTGGAAGGCTGAGTGAGCCACTCGACCAACTCTGGTGCGCCCTTTGAAGTTATCGCACACGCCTTCTCCAACTTCCCACTTAAGCTCCGGCCTGGTGCACCTGCCAGACCCCCTACCACCCCTGCAGAATGGCCTGCCTCTTCCTCTGCCTGTCATTTAAAAAATAACCCTGCCTGTCCTTAGAGAAGAGCAGTATTTGTGGAAGCAGGTATCTCGCAGGCCTCAATCAATATTTGGTGGAAACAGGTATATCGAACCCCTAAATCAGTATTTTGTGGAAGCGGGTATATCGCAGCCCTCAATCAGTATTTTGTGGAAGCAGGTATATCAAACCTCTCAATCAGTATTTTGTGGAAGCAGATATATCGCAGGCCTCAATCAATATTTGGTTGAAACAGGTATATTGAACCCCTTAATCAGTTTTTTATGGAAGCAGGTATATATCACAGCCCTCAATCAGTATTTTGTGGAAGCAGGTATATCGCAGGCCTCAATCAATATTTGGTGGAAACAGGTAAATCGAACCCCTCAATCAGTAGCTTCGCTTGTGTTGGCAAAAATCCTGGCACCGACCCTGCCTATTAGCTAGTGTTTGGTGTCCCTAACAGCCTGTCCCTGCTCCACAAAACAACCTCTCCCTACACTGGCAAAACACAGAATCTAAAATGGCTGCCAGATCAGGTTCTTTTATAGGGTGGGGGTATGTGCATGTGCTGAAGCGTCTCAATTGGCTGTCCTGTCCCACTGATGGATGTGTCATGGGTCAAAGTTTGGCGCAATGCAAAAGAATATGGCGCAGGCGGACATCGCCATATGTTCGGCAAACGCGCAAAGTTCGCTGCGAAACGACCGGGTGAACCGCAAGGCCATCTATATTGTTAACTATAGTTCCAAAAAAAACAAAAAACTGTTGTTATACAAATTGTATATTTTCTTGTGGTAATGATTCCCTTTATTTGAATGATGTTGCTATATAGGAGCCTGGTTCATAATTGAGGGCAGAGTCCATCCGTGTGCATTGGTCAACCACCATTGATTGACTTTGGTGTTACGAACAAATCTTCATCAGGGTTGCAACGCGTCTCCAACCAGCATGTCTTCCGTTATTGTCCACTTTATGTGGATTGATTGTCTTTATATTTCGTTTAAAAAACCTGCCTACATACTATACCCCACACAAATGTTAGGACCAAAAAAAGTTTAATAATTAAAAAGAAATAACAAAGAGAAAATATCAGTCAAAAACCCAAAGTATTATTTATGATTACTTTTTCAAAAAAGTATCCAACTTTTACATCGTTGTACAGAAATATTGAATATTAAATGAATTATAAAAGCGCATCTAAAGAAAAGTGCCCCAATATGGAATATGGGAGATAGAGACTGAAACACAACTACAATCCTACTTTTGTTGTAGACCTGATCTATAGTAGACAATAGGTAGCTAGCGATAAGTTGGCTATATCCCATAACTGAAGAATAGGGTTAGTTCACACAAGCCAGTCCATTGTGAGAACCTAGCTCTGTCTGTGATCCTCCTCTTTAGACGACGTGAGCGCATACCATTATCACGAATAATACTCCATCATACCGACCGCATTATTATGTAAAAGGTCAAGCAGAGGCACATATCATTCGTAGTCATGATAATGCTATGCTCTAGCAAATGTACAATGGTGGAGCTCGCTACAGAGCAAGATTATTGCCATGGACTCACTAGTGGAAAACAGGCCTTTACAGAGAGGTAATTATACACAGCCCGCATATCCAAAGGTTCCTTAAAAGAAAAATAGAAAAATAAAATAATAAAAGTGCAGCATTAACAACGTTTTCAAGGTTGAAGATGACCTTTCACCGCTCATTCCTGTTTTAACAGCTTCCTGCATTCCCCACATACTAACTATTCTGAAGCCTCTACACTACGTGCAGAATTATTAGGCAAATGAGTATTTTGACCCCATCATCCTCTTTATGCATGTTGTCTTACTCCAAGCTGTATAGGCTCGAAAGCCTACTACCAATTAAGCATATTAGGTGATGTGCATCTCTGTCATGAGAAGGGGTGTGGTCTAATGACATCAACACCCTATATCAGGTGTGCATAATTATTAGGCAACTTCCTTTCCTTTGGCAAAATGGGTCAAAAGAAGGACTTGACAGGCTCAGAAAAGTCACAAATAGTGAGATATCTTGCAGAGGGATGCAGCACTCTTAACATTGCAAAGCTTCTGAAGCGTGATCATCGAACAATCAAGCGTTTCATTCAAAATAGTCAACAGGGTCGCAAGAAGCGTGTGGAAAAACCAAGGCGCAAAATAACTGCCCATGAACTGAGAAAAGTCAAGCGTGCAGCTGCCAAGATGCCACTTGCCACCAGTTTGGCCATATTTCAGAGCTGCAACATCACTGGAGTGCCCAAAAGCACAAGGTGTGCAATACTCAGAGACATGGCCAAGGTAAGAAAGGCTGAAAGACGACCACCACTGAACAAGACACACAAGCTGAAACGTCAAGACTGGGCCAAGAAATATCTCAAGACTGATTTTTCTAAGGTTTTATGGACTGATGAAATGAGAGTGAGTCTTGATGGGCCAGATGGCTGGATTGGTAAAGGGCAGAGAGCTCCAGTCCGACTCAGACGCCAGCAAGGTGGAGGTGGAGTACTGGTTTGGGCTGGTATCATCAAAGATGAGCTTGTGGGGCCTTTTCGGGTTGAGGATGGAGTCAAGCTCAACTCCCAGTCCTACTGCCAGTTTCTGGAAGACACCTTCTTCAAGCAGTGGTACAGGAAGAAGTCTGCATCCTTCAAGAAAAACATGATTTTCATGCAGGACAATGCTCCATCACACGCGTCCAAGTACTCCACAACGTGGCTGGCAAGAAAGGGTATAAAAGAAGAAAATCTAATGACATGGCCTCCTTGTTCACCTGATCTGAACCCCATTGAGAACCTGTGGTCCATCATCAAATGTGACATTTACAAGGAGGGAAAGCAGTCCACCTCTCTGAACAGTGTCTGGGAGGCTGTGGTTGCTGCTGCACGCAATGTTGATGGTGAACAGATCAAAACACTGACAGAATCCATGGATGGCGGCTTCTGAGTGTCCTTGCAAAGAAAGATGGCTATATTGGTCACTGATTTGTTTTTGTTTTGTTTTTGAATGTCAGAAATGTATATTTGAGAATGTTGAGATGTTATATTGGTTTCACTGGTAAAAATAAATAATTGAAATGGGTATATATTTGTTTTTTGTTAAGTTGCCTAATAATTATGCACAGTAATAGTCACCTGCACACACAGATATCCCCCTAAAATAGCTAAAACTAAAAACTACTTCCAAAAATATTCAGCTTTGATATTAATGAGTTTTTTGGGTTCATTGAGAACATGGTTGTTGTTCAATAATAAAATTAATCCTCAAAAATACAACTTGCCTAATAATTCTGCACTCCCTGTATTCTTATGGCTCTATGTTGTCCCATTGCTCTATTATTTCTACTAGAAGTTATAACTGAATTGCATTGGACAATGTTGATTGATTGCATTGGCTTTCAGTAAGGGTACAGAGGGGAGGTAACAAGTTGGGGGGTGTACCTGCACAGACTGAAAATGGCAGCACCGATTGGATAGTCAGACTGTGCAGGTACACCCCCCAAACTTGTTAACTCCCCTCTGTACTCTTAAGCCCCCTTTCACACAAGCGTGACGGATTAAATCCAGATGCGTTCCAGATGCGTTCTATTAAAAATACGCGATTTTGCTTGCGTGTGCAGTCAGTTTTGTCTGCGATTACGTTCAGTTCAGTCTTTTTCGCACGGTGCAATGCGATTGAATGCGTTTTTCATGCGCGTGATAAAAAAAACTGAAGGTTTACAAACCACATCTCTTAGCAACCATCAGTGAAAAACGCAGAATATAGAACATCAACTGATGCGTGAAAAACAACGGTCATGTAGACAGACACATTGAAATTAATGGGCCCGGATTCAGTGCGGGCACAATGCATCACACATTGCACCCGCGCGGAAAACTGTCTCGTCTGAAAGGGGCCTTACTGAAAGCTAATGCAATAACAGAGGAACGGCACAACATAGAGTCATAAGAATAGATGCTCCAGAATTGTTACATGGGAAATGCATGGAGCTATTAAAACAGGAATGTCAGTCCCATACCAACTCCAAGGACCGTGTACATATATATCAGTGATAGTAAATAGCACCTGAACTACTACTTGACTTCAGGGACAGCTATAGATCAATGATCACGACCAGATCATTACAGACCGTTTCAATACCAACATAGAAAAAGCTTCTATAAAAGTTACTATCGAAATAAAAGTCCAACAGTTTTGTCAAAAGCAGCATAGTCAATGGTTCGAGAAAAGTGCATAAAATATCTTCAGTCATCAACAGGTCCTTACGGAATATGGGACTACTCAGCCAACATTGACTACATCAAAAAACTTTAAATTGGTTGTACATTTTTTTGTTATTGGTGACCAATGTCTTTGCAATATCATTACATGTCACTTATATAGTCTTTGTAGAAATTCTGCAGAATTTTCTATATTTTTTAAGTTATGCCCCCTGGTTTGACAAGTCTTTTGTGCTGTCCACACAGAGGTCCTGTCCATAAAATGGCTGGTGTTGGAGGGTCACGAGATTGGGCAAATCACCTGTGTGGCGTGTCTCTTCAAATACACTGCACCTGCCATCTGCACTAGTTCTGTTTGAAGTTCAGTTCAGGTGCAGTGTATTTGAATTGAGATGACATCACATGGATGTTACAGGACCCTCCATCATCGGACATTTTATGGCCAGGAGCTCTATGTGGACAGCACAAAGGCATTGTAAAATGTAGAAAATGGTGGTGATTGTTCACAAGGACTATATTAGTGTCATATAATCAGGTCACAAAAACACATGGTTCGACCCAGAAAGTGGCCAACCCCTTTAAGGACTGGGCCCTTATCGGTTATAGCGTGTGAAATCGTACTTTGGTGTGTGACTCGATCACTTGTATGTAATACATTCCATTAACAATGGTGGAGAATAGTTCACACTCGGTTGGCTGTATTTCTTACGGACCTGATGAGGTTTTCAGTCATAACTGTTATCAATGCAAAAATCTAGAGAGAGGTGTGATGGGTAGGCGTCCTACTGAACAATCGAATAAATATATATATGAGGAAGGACGCTAAAACAAAATAATCTTTATTATAATGTCTCAGTAAAATATAGGGGTGCCTACCCAAACTGCACAAAGCAGCTGATTGAACCGTCACTGATTTATGGGACCACCATCATATAGCCACACTGGTAAAGGTGGAACTGCACTGGAGCAGAATGAACGGTGGGTCCCACAAACTAAAACCCACCAAGGGTGGGACCCACCGTTCATTCTGCTCCAGTGCAGTTCCACATTATATATTATAATAAAGATTTTGCTATTTTGTTTTAGCGTCCTTCCTCATATATATTTATAACTGTTATCAACACTAAATTTGGTTTTACCCTATTGTAGTTGTTGAGTGGATAGCCCCACTCCTGGAGCATCAGTAGTGGACCCAAGATCTTCATCACTTTGGCCAAGGAGGGAATGCATAAATGACTCTTGAGGTCTGTGATATTCATCCTGCGGATGGTGTTGTGGAGTATGAAGGGGATCGGAGTAAGAACCAGAATGGTATGGAAGGGATTGGTTGGAGGAAGGGGTTGGAAAAGAGGTGTGACTTGGAAAAATAGAGGGAGAAATAGAATCTTGCTGGCGGATTGTAGAAGTAGTAGACATAGAAGTCAAATCAGGACCATGTGGCTGAGAGAAGGGAGCTGGCTGTGTTTTGAGAATTGGCACTGGATTGGGATTGTGAAGGTGATGGAAAAGAGACAAAGGAAGGTGAATGGGATTGGGAATGGCTTAAAGACTGGGGAGGTCGAAAGGTAGATGGTGGTTGATAGGTGTGGGATGGGTTTGAGATGGGGTAAAGGTGTGGGATGTTGGGTAAGGGTGGTGGGGAGATGGGATGGGGGATGGGTTTGAGATGGGGTAAAGGTGTGGGACATTGGGTAAGGGTGGTGGTGGGACGGGGGGTGGGTTTGGGACGGTGGAAGGGTGTGGGATGGAGATGGGTGTGGGATGGGGGAAGGATGTGGGATGGGGATGGGTGAAGGGTGTGGGACGGGGGAAAGGCGTGTGACTGGCAAAGGTGTGAGACAGGGAAAGGTGTGTGCCACAGAGTAAGAGCGAGCAGGTGGTGAAGTCATGACTGTGTTGGGGATGCAACAGCATGTGTTATATACAGTATTGTTTATTAATATCACTTTACCGGTAGATGGCACTGTATGTTAAGGTTACCAGTTATGTATATCTGTAAAACTTGTTGCTTTCTCACACTCTCTCTCTCTCTTTATACCAAGATGGCTGCTGTTACAGTTTGCTGAAATGTCTTGTATGTTTGGAATTTAATCCACACAAGTAAACTAAGTTCTGCCTCATCACAAGCTACTAGTGTCTTCTTTAACTCGCAACCAACAGGCTGTTGGAAAGGAGGTGGTTGGGGGATACGACCGGGGTGGAGGACACGACTGGGAAGGGAGTTGCTGTTGAATATTCCAGACTGTTGGACTCAATATCACTCTACAATCACAATTCTGCTCTGGAGTCATGTCATCCATCCAATGACTTAACGTTAACAGAAACTGCTGATTAGGGTTAAGGGGTTCTGGATCTGCCAGACCATGGTTGTTAACTCAGGCTTATATCAAGTCTGCTGTTCCTCTAATTTTATTAAACAATCTCAAAAGATTTGTGTGAGATCATCCAAGACTCTGTTGTCTCCGAACTGATCTGGACCTACTTGATACTCTCTCAAAGGAAGAAGTAATGAACTGGCGAGTATCATCAATCACGGCACATGTTTGTGGTTGGCGACCTTGTGACTCCAGAGTAGAATCATGTGAAGTAGAGGGTCCAGAAGCTAGATCAGTACACGGTCCGGAGACTTGTTTTGTTTCAAAATCATGTTCAACAGGCTCTCCTTCTGGAGGTAGGGTGCTTGAATGAGTACTGTAAAGAAAAAAAACATCTCTATCATCTCAGTAGGCATCATAGAATATTCAATCTACTAAAAGAGGACCTGTCACTCACGTGCGCAGCTCGAAGGAATTGGAGATAAGGTGTTCTCCTTGAAGCTCCAAAACCACTTGGCGCTGTTCAATCAATCACAATTGAGGTCACGCATAAAGCGGTCACGTATTGACCTCCAGTGTGTTGATAATACTGCTGTAGATATGGTCTTCTTTCAACAGCGCTGGTTATATAGGATGGCACAGATAGTGCTGCCCCGCCTGTAGAAAATCTGCACTAATCCTGAAATAGGCCATAGATCATAGTCTTTTAGTTTGTTTTGGGCCTGGTACATGACGGTGCAGTAGCAATATCTGCTTTGGAAACCACCATGTCCTCTGAGAATATTGATTGGCATTTCAATGTTCTTCACACGTAAACATACATGTACAATCCTATTTCACTATCCTAATAATGGAACTAAAAACATGTTTGTTTACATGTGTGTATGTTTCTAGCTTTTTGTACATCTGTTTGTGTATGTGTTTGTGTATACAGTATGTGTGTGTGTGTCAACATGTGTTATTCTTGACATTGATATCTGGATATGGGTAGAAGTGTGTGTATATAATCCTATCCAAAATTTTAGGACATTGATACTTTTTTGAAAAAACAAAACAAAAAAAAAGCTTTTTACTATTGATGATCTGTCCTTAGGATAGGTAACAATACCAGAGAGGGAGAAGGGGGGCCTTGTAGAAAATTTTCTGCGGGGCCCAGTCAGTTCTAGCTAAGTCCCTGAGGGGATGGTTGCTCCCATAAACTAAAGAAGTGTCACAAGGGGGAGGATGGGCCATACATTTCCCGGTGGGTCAATGCCCAAGAGGGCCACCTGAGCCCTCCTCTCGGCCAGCCACTGGAATTTGTTTTGGGATGCATTTTTTTTTTTGCTGTTGGGCCCAGTATTTTGTGATGGACTGTGGTATTTGGCTCTCCTATTAGATGACTCATTTTTGGTATTGCTGGCCTAGCCTACTTGTGTTGACCCATCAATTTGGACCTAACTACAAAACAGGGCCACTTATAGTATTTTTTTCCAGGACCACTTTAAGTTACTTGAGCGTCACACTGCCCTGCCTCCATGTATTGCCTCCAGTGAGCGGTGACAACACTCCCTGCGGCTGCTAAATCACATAGCTGGACAAGAGTAATCTCTATGACGGTGCTGGCAACGGAGGTCACTGACCAGGAAGAGATCAAAGATATTTGGGTATAATTATTCTCCTACAATAACAGGCTTGCTACAATACTATATGATGGGGGCAGTGTGGGCATCTCCCAGCACAGCCCCCGTGCCTACTCACACGGCCTCCACGTCCTCGATGACCGGCACGCCCACGCTGTCCACGACCACCGCGCCTAGAAATACTGGCTCCAACAGGGGATTGAGAAGCAATTTGCCTGTTTGTTTCTTCCTATTATAAATGTTATTAATAGTTTTCGACAACAGACCATTGCATACGTTACATAACACAAGACCTTCCACTCACATCCTCTACTAGAGGAAGACGACTTGATGGAGATTCACCGCCACTGGAGTTGCCTGAATGTGTACCCTCCTGTGTCTGCAAAAAACACACAATCAGGACTCACTCACATGGCCGTGTGCCAGCGTGCTGCAACATAAGGGCAATACCCATGTACACTCTTTTATGTAAAGTAATTCGCTACAGAGTGGTTCCATTATATTGTTGGGCGGTGCAGGCCGATCTTTGCGCACATGGGCAGTACCCTTACAAAGCTAAACATTCGTAAAAAAAAATATATATATATATATATATATATATATATATATGTCCTACTTACTGCCTCCATTGGCTCTGGAGAAAAGCTCAATTCCTCTAGATCTACTTCAGAGGATTCCGTTGGAGAATCTCCCTGAAATATTGAAAAATATATTGTATGGAATATATAGATATCTTCATCATAATTATTAAAGAATATTTTTTAATTGATTAGTTACCGGAATCTGAAATAATGGCGTACTTCGACCGCCAACAGAAGGAGAAGGCTAAGACCTATGGAAAAAATAGCAAAGAAGAACCGTTTTAATACAAGCTCTTGATTTGACATATGTGCATTGGAGCATTTTGAAGCCTTGCCTTGCGATGCATTGCGCATCATCGGCCTTTGGTTCTGTTCAGTGAGGTACCGTGTTTTAAAACGTGCTACGCAGAGGCTTCCCAGTAGCAGTGAACATAGTTAGTAGTCTATATAGTATCCACCTATAGAACATCCAAGCGCAGCGCTTGACAGCCGATGTCACCGACCTAACTGCTACCGAGAAGCCTCTACCTGGTGTAATGTTGTAAAACACGGTACCTCACTGGACAGAACCAGAGGACCTTCTATCTTCGCTGACGTCAGTGAAGGTCCTTTTGCAGGTCCTTCAAGAACAAAGAAGAGGATCACGGCTGCGAGATCAAGTGGATGGGGTGAGCAATGTTTTTATAATTTTTTAACCCTCAATTGACCTTCTACTAAGCATTTTGTATTATATAATGCTATTATTTTCCATTATAAATATGTTATAATGGAAAATAATAAAGGAAATGGGGTCCCGGGTCGCTCATCCCTCGTCTCCTTAGCAACCATCCGTGAAAATCACATTGCATCCACACTTGCTTGCGGATGCTATGCGATTTTCACGCAGCCCCATTTATTTCTATGGGGCCTGCGTTGCGTGAAAAACGCAGAATATATAACATGCTGCGATTTTCATGCAACGCACAAGTGATGCGTGAAAAACATTGCTCATGTACACAGCCCTATTGAAATGAATGGGTCCGGATTCAGTGCGGGTGCAATGCGTTCACCTCACGCATTACACCCGGGGCGGAATACTCGCCCGTGTGAAAGGGGCCTTAGACTAACAAGAAGTGTCTCACTGAGGTCTTCTTCACTTCTGATCTTCTTGAATAACAAAGTCTCTGGTGCAAAGTCAGATGTCCATTTCTTGATGTTGGGTTCACTTGCATGGCCAGTTTTTGTGTTGCTATTACAAATTCAGTCTATGACTCCTCCTTATTTATGTGAAGGGTTGTAATGGCAGTGCAGATCTTAGAGTCTTTTATCAGTGGGTGATAGACAGTCCATTACCTTGTCTGTGGGAGGAGCTTTGAAACAAGTACCTCCTCCCTTCACTGGTCTGCAGATCGTTGCATCAGCCCTGCTCGTTGGTCAGGAAGTCTTGGGCAGACGATTACAGTTGAAGTCCGCCCCTGGACAGCCATAGTACGAGGAGCAAGGCCTTGTTCAGCATGGCAGACCAGTGATTGAAGCCTTTTCTTGTTGGGTGACAATCAGGTCACCGAAAACAGTTTCTTACCACACCTGGTTTCGTTGACTTGGACCTGGACTTTTCCGAGGTTGCCAGTCCCAGCTCTGTTTAACAGCTGATACAACCTGCACTTGGAAAGATGTTCCACACAATCTAGAAGATATAAATTCCCAAAAATCAGCCCATAATTTAAACTGTCAGGGAAAGTCGGTGACGGGTGGTTTCCTCTCCACCCCTGAATCAAATGGATCAAAAAATCAAACAACTTTTGTCGGTCCAACACTGTATTTAAATAACTCTTTTCAATGTTACCATAGAGGTCTACTGCCAAAGCAAAATAACCTAGTAAACCCTGAACCCCGTCTAATGATCTGTAGCCTAAGGGTACTGTCACACTAGCGTTAAAGTTTTCCAGTATTGAGTTCTGTCCTAGGGGCTCAATACCGGAAAAAAAAAACACTTCAGTTTTGCCCTAATGCATTCTGAATGGAGGGCATTCTGTTCAGGATGCATCAGTATGTCTTCAGTTCAGTCACTTTTACGGTATTTTCTGCGGCCAAAATTCCGGAACATTTGCCGGATCAATTCATTTCCATTGAAATATATTAATGCTGGATCCGGTATCAAGTGTTTTCCGGATCCGGTTTTCCGGTCTGCGCATGCACAGACCTTTTAAAAATATGAAAAAATTAATACCATTTTACGGATGGCACCGGAGAGATGGATCTGGTATTTCAATGCATTTGTCAGACGGATCCGGAAACAAATGCTATCCGTTTGCACACGGATTTCTGTATCCGGCAGGCAGTTCTGGCAACGGAAATGCCTGCTGGATTCCTCTATTAATAATATTTCAAAACAAACATACATATTATTTTTACCAATAATAGAGATCTTTGTCTTCATACTTCAATACGCCAACAGCAATGCACGGGTATCTTTTTCATAGTAAACCTTTTAATCAATTATAATCTTAATAAAAACACAATACCATTAATATCATTTTTATTCATGACCCTTCATAAGATACCCAATGCTGTTTGGTGTTACTCTGCATTTAATACTCTTTGGCATTTTGGATTACAGAAGTACCCACCTTTTCTTAATGTGGAAATTAATAGACAGTTGTTTTTTTTCTTGAAGGAACACAGGACCTCTGATCTTTCATAAGGGTGTCTTCTAACTAGGGGATGGGCACAAGGGCTGTCATTGTGTCTGTGACATCCACCCTGTCCTCCTCCCTCCCCTCTAAGGCTACTTTCACACTCGTGTTTTGGCTTTCCATTTGTGAGATACGTTCAGGGCTTCTCTCACAAGCCGTCCAAAATGTATCAGTTTGCATTCTAATGCTTTCTGAATGGTAAAGGATCCGCTCAGAATGCGTCAGTTTGCATCAGTTCAGTCTCCATTCCATCTGATGAAACTGAGCCAAACGGATTTATCCTGGCACACAATGTAAGGCAATGGGGACGGGTCCATTTTCACTGACACAATCTGGCACAATAGAAAACGGATCCTCCTCCATTGAATTTCAATGGTGTTCAAGACGGATCTGTCTTGGCAATGTTAAAGATAATACAAACTGATCCGTTCTGAACGAATGCAGACGGTTGTATTATCTGAACGGATCCGTCCATGACGGATCCGCACAAAACATGAGTGTGAAAGTAGCCAAAGTCATCTAAGTCCACCCCTTCCGGTCGGACGGTGTGATCCCCCCTCTTTCAGTCAGTCTTGTCTCAACTGTTCATGAGGACAGATCTCTGACGTTAGGAGTACATTTAACATGTCACAGTCGACATAATACTAACCTAGAAACAAACAGATCTGACAATATAGACATGAACACATGAAGGCCCCATGAGAAATGTTTCATTAAATTCAATAAGAAAAAAATGTAGAGCTCAATCAAAACTTTTGTTGCCAGAAAAAAACAAAAATCTTCCAAGAAAAAATTTCAATTACCAATGCGCATATAAAAATAAAACAAATCTCGTACTCCATACACGTTTTCGTTTCTTGCTGCAGCATCATTTGTTCACATGCACACACAGCTCCACACCGTTATACGTGAAGCACAGACTGCACACACAGCTCTGCTAAGCATCCATCAGTCTTCACAACTTCACACACGATTTATGGCTTCCATGCCAGCTACACACTTTTCTCAGTTTTATATTCCTAAAACTTACAGCACAAAGAACGAACACTCTACACCCAGAATTACTGATCATCTCTGTTGCTGTTCTGCTATTTTTTCCAACGCCTTCTGGTCTTCAATCTGTGATCAATCGAAATCTTATAATAAAGACAACATTCAAGTTAAAATCATACAACCCAAACCATCTAATATGCCGCGTGGTCTAATTGGTGTTGCGCATATATAATAATTTTCCTTTGAGGATGGGTCCCGCATTACAGTTGGCTGCTTGGGAAAGAAGAAAGAAAAATGATTAAATCATCTTCACCTTTCTGTAAAAGCTATTACACATATCGCATCACTTACTAAACGCATCATCCTAGCCTCTATTTGTCTTACTGCTCACACCCCTCCAATCCAAACCAGTCACTTTTAGACCCTTCTTAGGCCACTTCCACACTTGCGGCAGTGTGATCCGGCAAGCAGTTCCGTCTTTGGAACTGCCCGCCGGATCCGCTGATCTTCATGTGACTCAAAGCATTTGTGAGACGCATCCTGATGCGGACAGACGGATCAGTCTTGTATCTTTTTCCACATTTTTACTGGTCTGCACAGACCGGAGGGACGGATCCGGCATATGCCTGATCAGTTCTTTTCCGGTATAGAGCCCCTAGGACGGAACTCTATGCCGGAAAAGAAAACCGCTAGCGTGAAAGTATCCTAGCAAAGCAATCAGAAAAAAATCCCTTATCTAAGGAATGTGTATGACTTGGCTAACTATATGTCTCTTAAGTCTTCTCTGTTAAGGCTGGAGGATGGAATCAGCCCACCACAGCCATCAGCCCCCTTTTCTGACTCTTATCTCTCAAGGATTCATCCAACTTTCCTGAGACTTCAGCAAAGGGATTAAAACAGAGCTAGAGAGATTAGGGGGATGAATGGGGCAATAAAATACCACTATCTGTGTGAGTCTATATCACTTAACAGCCCAGACACAGCAACCCTTGTTCCAAGGTAGGGCGTTGTTCAAGGTTCAACCTTCTTCAACTTTTCATATACTGTATACCAGACAATACTTTATCTTTCTGACCAATACTGTATATCTTCTCACACTGGAAAACAGAACTATTTCAACAGAGATATATTTCTAAAACCTTCATATTCTTAGTAATAGCCGCACATCTATTGGCACACAGTAGGTACAATACTTATTCATAAACTGACCATCCTTTACTGCTCTAATCTCTAATGCTATGGCCACAGGTCTTTCCTTCTTGGACACACATATATAGCATTAGGGTAACAAAACAAAACATAAGGGGGCCCTGCTTCAAAACCAGCCAGATGGCAGAGAGCCTCTAGCAATCCACCTTTGTTTACATATCTCACCTCCATTCAGCCAGCCAGGAATCCAGCTAATGGAACAGGAAAGACCTCTCTGCAGGGGGTCTAGGCCAGTCCCCTGTTCAGTCAGAATTATCAGACATATTGGAGCCAGCAGTTCATAAGGAATTATGATTTGCCTGTCCATCACAGACATAAACCAGATACACATTTGTGTCCCTGTGGCCACGATGAACAGGCCTGTGGTCATAGCTTGGTGGTGGGATGCCAGGGAGGGGAGATATACATATCTCCCCACAGAAACAAAATAACGGTACGATGCTTGGACTCTACTGGTAGCTGGAACCCAGGCGGATCTATTGGTCCTAGAACCACCTCCTTGCGACATTCTGGTCTGGAGCCATGAGCCCTAATTGCTTTTGTGGCTCATGTGCTACCAGCCCAGCAGAGGGGTAGTGGCCCCCTCCCAGAGGTTGGGAGGGGCCGGCTACAGGTTAAAAGGCTGGTGCCAGGAAGGGAGGTCACATCGTGTCATGTCTTTAGAGGGACCTGCAACATGCTGACATCACTGCCCTCCATGTGACTACAGCAAAGGACTCATCACAACCCAAAAGGACTCATCCATCTGGTAAACTGATATTCGCTCTGTTTAATCCTGTTTGTACCACGCCATCTGTATTTGTAACCTCAGACCACTGTATATATCCTTGTGTGTATATTGTATAGAGCCCTTAAAGCGATAAAATATATAATTTTATCTTGTGCTGTCTTGTATCTCGATCACGAATCCCCACGTCCGTGTTTCGGCCTAGTTATACGCTACCGCGGGTTGGTTTCTAACCCTATATAATCCCATTAGCGGACCGGGCTTATATCAAACAAGAACTGGTGGCAGTCTTCCCAGGCTGAGAATGCGCTGTTTTACTGGGGCAGTGAAAGGACTCTCTCAGCTTGTTGCCTCTCTGTGCCCGTGTGGACAGGAGGAGTCTGTGAAAACTGTACTAAGAATGACCTTACCCGCTCCTCCAGGAGGGCGTAACGTCACGCCTTGGTAACCAGTGACCATACCGTATATCGCTGGCTCTACATAGTTTACGTCT
Source organism: Bufo gargarizans (assembly GCF_014858855.1). NCBI lineage: Eukaryota > Metazoa > Chordata > Amphibia > Anura > Bufonidae > Bufo > Bufo gargarizans. The sequence goes on from NC_058089.1 coordinate 3,019,035, forward strand.
GACGTCAGTCGGGGTACGGTATTCGTCACATCCGCCTGCAGATTATAAATTCCCGCGAATGCCCGGGTTCCCATTCGGGATGGCGGGTCCAAGCTACCCTTTCTCTATGTAACACCCTATCAACTGTAAGCATATTAATTTGCTTAAATCCCACTGCTGCCACCATTTTTAACATTTTTCCGGAGCCGCGGACCGGAAAATCGGGGGCGCGCTCTGGAAATGCGGATGGGGACAGCACACTGTGTCTGCATCCATTCCTGCCCCATAGAGAATGAATGCGGACGTGTCAATGGAGCCTATTAAAGAGAATTAAAGGGGAGAACAAATCAGTCCCTTAAAAATTCCCTTACAATACACGGATTTATCTGGATACTGCTAAATGCTTGAATCCTAGACAAGCACGATGGACCCTGTTCTTTACCTGGTTTAACTTTATTGTTCCTTATCGCCCTAGGTCTGGTAATGTGAAGGCAGATGCCTTATCACGTAGTTCTGGTTCTGTTGATTCTATCGATACTGAACCTGGTAATATTCTTCACCCTGGTGTTGTCATTGCTGCCGTTAGTTCTCATCTTGGTATCTAAATACGATTATGTCAGGATTTGGCTCCTAGTAATCTTACCGTAAATTGTTCCTCCAAACCTTCACCTTAATGTTTTGGAGGAATCCCATTGCTCTTTACTGACAGTTCATCTGGGTATCGCGGGACTAAATATCTGGTCTCCAGAGTCTATTGGTGGCCTACTTGGTCACGAGATGTGGTTGCCTTTGTCTTGGCATGTGATGTACGTGCTAGGGCCAAGGTACCCAGGAGACGTCTTGTGGGTTAACTTTGCTCCTTGCCCATTCCACAGAGACCTTGGACTCACATCTTGATGGATTTCTTTACGGACCTTCCGCCTTCCCGGGGATAGACAACGATCATCTGGGTGGTCAATGATTCCGTAGAAAAAACGTCCTAACGCTAAAAAATTGGCTGTTTTATTATTGCCAATATTCTTAGATTACATGGAATAACCGTTGTCTCAGATAGAGGAGTCCAGTTTGTTTCGAGATTCTGGGGAGAATTTAGCAATCGGTTTAGGGATCAAACTCTGTGTCTCCTTTTTATTGTAATTATGGATGTAATCTGCGTTTTTATTTAGTCTCTGAGTTAAACTCTGTGAATCCTGTGGAGAATGCTATTGTGAATGATTTGTGCACAGTTTGGGTCCCGGCTCACAAGAGCCTAGATAAAGCTCAAAGCATCCAGTATGAACAAGGTGATAAAAAGCATTCTTTGGGTCTGAACTTTGTGTTGGGCGAACTCGTCAGGCTTCCTACAAAAAAAAAATTGTGTTAAAGAGTACTGTCCGGTAAACTTGCTCCTAAATTTATTGGGCCATATAAGATCACATCTATAATAAACCCAGCATTTTATTGCCTTCTTTTCCCTTCCTCATTCAAGATACACAACCTTTTCTATAAACCTTTGCTTATGAAATGCACTCCTCATGTGATTCCTTCACATAAACCTCTTGATCCAGTGGTAATTTAGGCGAGGTTGAGTATGAGGTGGAGAATTTTCTTGACTCTCGGAGAGTTCAAAACTCTCTGCAGAACCTTATCCATTGGAAGCGATATGGTGCTGAGGAGAGAACATTCGGCGCCGGATGTTCATGCCCCTTGTTTAAAGAGAGAGTTTAATCTCAAATTTCCATCGAAGCCTAGTCCCCATGTTGAGGGTCTAGTGGCCCCTCTTCAGAAGTGGGGTAATGTTATAAACTTACCTGTCCAAGCCCCTGTGCCTCATTCCTCTGCCTCGGCACGGCCTCACCAGGAGAGGTGCGCTGCTGAGCCAGGCCCCCTAGTGATATGGCATCCTTAGCAACAGGATGCAAAGATCTGTTTCTCCTTGCACCGCGTATATGGTGGAGAAGATAAGTACTGGATGACCCACTGTGCCAACTTACCAGTGTTACGGACGTTCCCTTGACAGGTACCAGGAGATCAGTGAGACTGGCAACACGTGGTTTGATCTGACAGGTTCCTTGTGGATCAATTTGTGTCTGTGTTGTTTCTGGTAATGGCCACACCCCTTGCCTCAGGTGTTGCTTATGTGGTCATTTATTTATTTTATTTTTTTGGTTTAGTGAACAAAGTCATTTTATTACCTGATTTAATGAACAATTATAGAGCATATTTCTTTTACCAGGAAAGAGATGTATGTCTCTACATACAGTCGTGGACAGAAGTTTTGAGAATTACATAAATATTGGAAAAGTTGCTGCTTAAGTTTTTATAATAGCAATTTGCATGTACTCCAGAATGTTATGAAGAGCGATCAGATGAATTGCATAGTCCTTCTTTGCCATGAAAATTAACTTAATCCCAAAAAAACCTTTCCACTGCATTTCATTGCTGTCATTAAAGGACCTGCTGAGATCATTTCAGTAATCGTCTTGGTAACTCAGGTGAGAATGTTGACGAGCACAAGGCTGGAGATCATTATGTCAGGCTGATTGGGGTAAAATGGCAGACTTGACCTGTTAAAAGGAGGGTGATGCTTGAAATCATTGTTCTTCCATTGTTAACCATGGTGACCTGCAAAGAAACGCGTGCAGCCATCATTGCGTTGCATAAAAATGGCTTCACAGGCAAGGATATTGTGGCTACTAAGATTGCACCTCAATCAACAATTTATAGGATCATCAAGAAGAACTTCAAGGAAAGAGGTTCAATTCTTGATAAGAAGGCTTCAGGGCGTCCAAGAAAGTCCAGCAAGCGCCAGGATCGTCTCCTAAAGAGGATTCAGCTGCGGGATCGGAGTGCCACCAGTGCAGAGCTTGCTCAGGAATGGCAGGAGGCAGGTGTGAGCGCATCTGCACGCACAGTGAGTCCAAGACTTTTGGAAGATGGCCTGGTGTCAAGAAGGGCAGCAAAGAAGCCACTTCTCTCCAAATAAACCATCAGGGACAGATTGATCTTCTGCAGAAAATATGCTGAATGGACTGCTGAGGACTGGGGCAAAGTCATATTCTCCGATGAAGCCTCTTTCCGATTGTTTGTGGCATCAGGAAAAAGGCTTGTCCGGAGAAGAAAAGGTGAGCGCTACCATCAGTCCTGGGTCATGCCAACAGTAACGCATCCTGAGATCATTCATGTGTGGGGTTGCTTCTCATCCAAGGGAGTGGGCTCACTCACAATTCTGCCCAAAAACACAGCCATGAATAAAGAATGGCACCAAAACACCCTCCAACAGCAACTTCTTCCAACAATCCAACAACAGTTTGGTGAAGAACAATGCATTTTCCAGCATGATGGAGCGCCGTGCCATAAGGCAAAAGTGACAACTAAGTGGCTCGGGGACCAAAATGGTGACATTTTGGGTCCATGGCCTGGAAACGCCCCAGATCTTAATCCCATTGAGAACTTGTGGTCAATCCTCAAGAGGCGGGTGGACAAACAAACACCCACTAATTCTGACAAACTCCAAGAAGTGATGATGAAAGAATGGGTTGCTATCAGTCAGGGATTGGCCCAGAAGGTGATTGAGAGCATGCCCAGTCGGATTGCAGAGGTCCTGAAAAAGAAGGGCCAACACTGCAAATACTGACTCTGCATAAATGTCATGTAATTGTCGATAAAAGCCTCTGAAACGTATGAAGTGCGAGTAATTATATTTCACTGCATCACAGAAACAACTGAAACTAAGATCTAAAAGCAGTTTAGCAGCAAACTCTGTGAAAACTAATATTTGTGTCATTCTCAAAACTTTTGGCCACGACTGTACAGTATTATTTTTTTTTACAAACAATTAAACTGTAGAAGGCTACATTATTATGAGTTCTGGCTTAGGAAAGGAATGCAATTTACCATTATTATTTCACAAAAGTAAATATTTTATAATTGCAATATTTTCATGTGTAAGAAAATGAGCTTAAATCACTTTCAAAATAAATGTATATATATATGCTTATGTGGTCATTTAACCTTCCCTATTTATTGTGGCTTCTCCCACCATGCTGTGCGGTTTATAGCTTCAGTCTTCTTGTGGATTGCTGGTGTTTGGATCTCGGCGGACTTCCTGTGCTTCCATAGCCATTTGAAGTTAAGTGTCTTCTTCCCCTTTTGTTTATTGTTGGGGTTTCCTTGTGTTGCTCTTTTCCCAGTCATTTGTGTTTAGGCCTGAGGGAGACTCCTGTTCATCCTACCGTTTGGAGGAACAGGTTGTCTCTTGTCCTTACATTAGTTCCAGGGTACTACAGGATGAGTTAGGACTTTAGGTTCCGGTGTATGTACTGACCTACCTCTGGGGTCCGTTCATACTTGCAGTCAGTCAGGACTTTGATTAGGGTTTCTCTAGGAGGTGACCTGCTCCTTTACATAGTTTCCAGGCCTTTTCCCCTCATACCTTTCTCTCCCACGTTTGGTGTGGGTTTCCCGCCCACACCGAAGTGTGACAACCAGTTTGGCTTTGGGCTAAACCTAAGGGCGTTGTCCTAGCGGTTCCCTGGTATTTACCCTTTAACCCCTGTACAGGGATCTGGATTTCGCCACAAGGAACCAACCAGGCTGCTACCTCCTGGAGTAGTCCTGGTGTAGGTGGTTGCCGACCCACGGTGGTCAGAGACACAAGTGTGACGCACCAAGGACACAGGCTGAACACAGTCCAATAGTCAGGGCAGGCTGAGTACAAATCCAGGTCACAGTTCCAAGGTTGGGACAGGCAGCAAAGTCAGAAGACAAACAAGGGAGAAAGCATTATCTCAGTTGTGAAGGAAAGTTGACAGAGCTCTAATCACATGGCGTGACGTCCGCACCTGCCCAAAACAGCGAGACTGCGGTGGGTACGGATCGCCAGCATGAGAGATTGCTCAGCTGCTCTATTACAGTGTGCTAGTGTTTCAGACTAATGGAGTGCCTAACAGGTGCCGATCCAGGGACTCTGTGCTCTATGTAAACCCCTTCCTGCCATACCTCAGTGCCAGTGACAGTCGTGTTTGGGCTCATTAGCTAGGTTCCTGGTTCTTGCTTCTGTGCTGATCTGTATTGCTCGTGTTTTTCACCTCGTCTCGTCCTTTGACCACTCTCTGTCTATTGTTTTTTGTACTGCGTTGTCCTCCTGGTTGTGACCCATTTACGTACGACTGTCTTTATGTTTCTAGGCATTTGTCTGTCTCTGCACCTTAGTAGCGTAGGGACTGTCGACCAGTTGTGGTGTTGCTACCTAGAGCTTACACTGCAAGAAGATAGGGAAAGCAGGCTGGGTTCTAAGGTAGGGCTCACTGTCCACGTTTGTCCCTACCTACAGGCGTTAAAACTATTTCTTCAGGCAAAATTACAAATGAAAGACTGAGACACTGGGCACAACATTTAGAGAATTTACAACAAGGCGTGTACATGTGGTGATGCATCATCAAGAAGAGCACTAAACTGGTACTGTTACAAGTGGACAAGGTCAGCGGAGATGGTGAGTGTAGATTGGGGATTAGGTAAGTACTTTTTATTTGGAGAAGACAAAAGGAGCAGACGCAGAGGTGCTCCCCCTAGTGGTGGCTGCAGGCAGTTATAGAATATACTGTGTAGAGGGAAGCAGGAGCTATGGCGCTGTACAGAGGAGATTCAGCAATGCATTAATAAGCGTAAATATACTGAGAAATACGGGACACAGAATGAGCGCCGTATTAATAAAGCGCAACTTTTATCCACCAAGAAATCGGGTAAAGTTACTGAAAGTGTGAATTTTAAATTAAAATATCCATCTAACATCAGTTCGGGCTCTTATGAAGTTTAGCTATGTGGCCCTATGGTATATGAAAACGCTAATGGACATATAGATTACCCTACTGTACAACAAATATACATTTACACAGGACGCATCTTAATGTGGAATCCACCAGAGATCTCATAGTGGATTCACAACAAACCCTGGAGAAATTACAGCAGGATCTTATTGTAGATTTCTGCTTATATAGTATATACCAGGCATGCCTAACCTGCGGCCCTCCAGCTGTTGCAAAACAACTCCCAGCAGCAGGGCTTGGTGGGAATTGTAGTTTTACAACAGCTAGAGGGCCACAGGTTGAGCATGCCTGGTATATAGTGTCAGTGTACAGTGCGTCATGTCAGTAAACAGTGTGTAGTGTCAGTATACAGTGTGTAGTGTCAGTATATAGTGTAGTGTCAGTGTACAGTGTCAGTATACAGTGTGTAGTGTCAGCATATAGTGTCAGTGTACAGTGTGTAGTCAGTATACAGGGTGTAGTGTCTGTGTACAGTGTGTAGTGTCAGTATATAGTGTAGTGTCAGTGTACAGGGTGTAGTGTCAGTGTACAGGGTGTAGTGTCTGTGTACAGGGTGTAGTGTCTGTGTACAGGGTGTAGTGTCTGTGTACAGTGTAGTGTCTGTGTACAGGGTGTAGTGTCTGTGTACAGGGTGTAGTGTCTGTATATAGTGTGTAGTGTCAGTATACAGGGTGTAGTGTCTGTGTACAGTGTGTAGTGTCTGTGTACAGTGTGTAGTGTCTGTGTACAGGGTGTAGTGTCTGTGTACAGGGTGTAGTGTCAGTATATACTGTGTAGTGTCTGTGTACAGGGTGTAGTGTCAGTGTACAGGGTGTAGTGTCAGTGTACAGGGTGTAGTGTCTGTGTACAGGGTGTAGTGTCTGTGTACAGGGTGTAGTGTCTGTGTACAGGGTGTAGTGTCTGTATATAGTGTGTAGTGTCAGTATACAGGGTGTAGTGTCAGTATACAGGGTGTAGTGTCAGTATACAGGGTGTAGTGTCTGTGTACAGTGTGTAGTGTCTGTGTACAGGGTGTAGTGTCTGTGTACAGGGTGTAGTGTCAGTATATACTGTGTAGTGTCTGTGTACAGGGTGTAGTGTCAGTGTACAGGGTGTAGTGTCAGTATATACTGTGTAGTGTCTGTGTACAGGGTGTAGTGTCTGTGTACAGGGTGTAGTGTCAGTATATACTGTGTAGTGTCTGTGTACAGGGTGTAGTGTCTGTGTACAGGGTGTAGTGTCAGTATATAGTGTGTAGTGTCTGTGTACAGGGTGTAGTGTCTGTGTACAGGGTGTAGTGTCAGTATATACTGTGTAGTGTCTGTGTACAGGGTGTAGTGTCAGTGTACAGGGTGTAGTGTCAGTGTACAGTGTGTAGTGTCTGTGTACAGGGTGTAGTGTCTGTGTACACGGTGTAGTGTCAGTGTACAGGGTGTAGTGTCAGTGTACAGGGTGCAGTGTCAGTGTACAGGGTGCAGTGTCAGTGTACAGGGTGTAGTGTCTGTGTACAGGGTGTAGTGTCTGTATACAGTGTGTAGTGTCAGTGTACAGGGTGTAGTGTCTGTGTACAGGGTGTAGTGTCTGTGTACAGGGTGTAGTGTCTGTGTACAGGGTGCAGTGTCAGTGTACAGGGTGCAGTGTCAGTGTACAGGGTGTAGTGTCTGTGTACAGGGTGTAGTGTCAGTGTACAGGGTGTAGTGTCAGTGTACAGGGTGTAGTGTCAGTGTACACCAGTAGATGTCAGTCTTGAGTTTCCTTCTTCTGAAGTTCTGAGGTGAAAGTGAAAGTACAGAGCGAGGCCGGAGCGGCGCCATCACAGATCAGGGTGGAGGCTCCTGGCCTCAGGGCTGAGGAGAACATGTCGGAGCTCACAACCGTCCTCTACTCACTGCTGATGGCAGTGCTGACTGCAGGTAGGTCTCCGGGGTAGGAGTGATGTCAGGTAAGTGTCAGTTTGCCGATTCCTAGTACTGCAGCAGGCAGGGAGCTCCGCTCCGGGTCACCGCCCTTCCAGGCTGTAGATTGTGTATGGCAGCGGTAAGTGCTCCTGTCTGTGGTAATATTACCGGATAGCTCAGGGTCTGGCCTCAGCGCGTCTCCCCGACCAGGAGATGGTCACACATGGTCCCAGGATCTGGCCTCAGCTCAGCCCCTTCCAGTACACCCAGCAAACATCACCCAACTCCCTGCCTCCTGGTCCTGATAGTTCACCTGCCAGCTCCGACCTCCCCTGATGTCCATGATGAAGTCCATGCTTCGCTCTATTCCTGGTCCTGTGTCCACACTGTCCGAGCAGGAAGACACAGAGGCCGCACATCTCCCTCTGAACTCCTGCAGGACACAGGGACTAACAGCTCCTCATACCAGGGACACCAAGCCCTGTCACATGTATATCTGTGGGTGACGGCTGATCGGGGTGTATATCTGTGGCTGATCGGGGTGTATATCTGTGGGTTGCGGCTGATCGGGGTGTATATCTGTGGGTTACGGCTGATCGGGGTGTATATCTGTGGGTTGCGGCTGATCGGGGTGTATATCTGTGGGTTACGGCTGATCGGGGTGTATATCTGTGGGTTGCGGCTGATCGGGGTGTATATCTGTGGGTTGCGGCTGATCGGGGTGTATATCTGTGGGTTGCGGCTGATCGGGGTGTATATCTGTGGGTTGCGGCTGATCGGGGTGTATATCTGTGGGTTGCGGCTGATCGGGGTGTATATTGTGGGTTGCGGCTGATCGGCGTGTATATCTGTGGGTTGTGGCTGATCGGGGTGTATATCTGTGGGTTATGATTGAGCATGGTGCATATGTTTGGTGTGACATCTCAGGGTCTCTTGGCTCTCTGGCATTGCCGCCATCTTGATTCAAGGAGCCGCTCCTCCACTGTAGGTCCTGAAGACTAACTGACCAGTCACCACCCACCAAAACCACAAATCGTTCTTCCCCCACGCAGCCAACATGCGGACACTGGAAGACAGTGGGGGTCATTTATGAAGACTTTTACTCCTCATTTTAATGCTGCGTTTGACTCGTAGGAATATCGGGGGAATGTCACAGTTCACACCGATCATTTCAGAAATCCTGTATCCAGGAGGGTCCGTGCCCCAAGTCCCTGATGTAGTGAGCCGGCTACATGGCAGACACTTCCCGAGTGTCTATCCTGGTACCCCAACTCACCGTTCCCCAAGAAAAAGATGTCGTGTCTGTAGCAGGGGTGGAATAAGGCGTGACACCAGCCTGTCCTGACCAGCCTGCCCTATGCATAGGGGAGTGTTTCCGCAAGTACCACACACAGGTACACTATTAGTGTAGGGATCGCGTGACACAGGACAGGGACACAGGGGTCTTAGGGCCCATTCACACAGAGCTGCCACAAACCTCTCCTTTTACCTGGGATAAAGTGCATAATGTACTTCGCCACATCTCTGGGCGCTTTGCACATTGTCCCATGGGGAAGGAGAGGTTTGTCCTCTAAAGGTAGAAAAAATAAAAATAAAATCACAGGTAAGCAAAAAAGTTAATGTTCTGTTTCAAATGTTATATAAAGTTTGCTGCCTTTTTTTTTTTTTTTTTTAAGCTTCTAGGTGGACCAAGCGATCAACCAGCTGCAGCACTGATGTGCATTCTGACAGAAGCATTGCGCTGCTGTCAGATTACACAGTCGGTGTATGCGGCGCTGCAAGGCGAGATTCCTTCTCTGCAGTAAAAAAGATACGTTTGCCGAGGCATATGAGCTGAGGGGCGGTGTTCATATGCTTTGGCAAACACTTTGTATAAAAAATACTCTGGCAATGATTTATTCATCCACATCAATTGATGTGAATCGGGTTTGCCAGGGCATACGAGCTGAAGTGGGTTTGGATGTTGGACGGAGCTCCTGTGTCCTGGCAGACGCCTTTCCCTTTTTTTTTTTTGCCCATTTTTGGGCAGAGATTTTTTTGGGGTGAGTTCATGTGACAAAAAATAAAATTTGACAAGTTAGTAGAATATGAGACTGTAAGAAAAAAAAAAAAAAAATAATCATTTTCCGCTAACTTGTGCCAAAAAAAAAATCTTCTATGAACTCGCCAGGCCCCTCACAGAATACCTTGGGGTGTCTTTTTTCCAAAATGGGGTCACATGTGGGGTATTTATACTGCCCTGGCATTTTAGGGGCCCTAAAGCGTGAGAAGAAGTCTGGAATCCAAATGCGTAAAAATGCCCTGTGAAATCCTAAAGATACTCATTGGAATTTGGGCCCCTTTGTGCACCTAGGCTGCAAAAAAGAGTCACACATGTGGTATCGCCGTACTCAGAAGAAGTAGGGCAATGTGTTTTGGGGTGTATTGTTACATATACCCATGCTGGGTGTGAGAATTATCTCTGTAAATGACAACTTTTTACATATTTTTTTTTTTATACAAAGTTGTCTCACAATTTAGCCCCGCCCAAAATGCCAGAACAGTAAACACATTCCACAAATGACCCCATTTCGGAAAGTAGACACCCCAAGGTAATCACTGAGGGGCATAGGGAGTCCGTGGGAGATTTTAATTTTTTTTCCAGACGTTAGCAGAAATGGAAACTTTATTATTATTTTTTTTCCTCAGTGTCATTTTCCTCTAACGTGTGAAAAAAAATTAAATCGTACATGAACTCCCCATGCCCCTCTGTGAATACTTTGGGGTGTCTTCTTTCTAAAATGGGGTCATTTGGGGGGTATTTATACTATCCTGGCATTCTAGCACCTCAGGAAACATGACAGGTGCTCAGAAAGTCAGAGCTGCTCAAAAAGCGGAAATTCACATTTTTGTACCATAGTTTGTAAACGCTATAACTTTTGCGCAAACCAATAAATATACACTTACTGGAATAAATTCTGACACAAACTGGTATAGAAATGTAATTATATTTGAACAATTTTACCAGAAAAAGTTAAAAATACACTTTTTTTGAGAAAATTGCAGTCTTTTTGGATTAATATTGGAAAAAAAGAAAAATCTCAGCAGCAATAAAATACCACCAAAATAAAGCTGTATTTGTGAGAAGAAAAGGAGGTAAAATTAATTTGGGTGGTAAGTTGTATGACCGAGCGATAAACCGTTAAAGTTGTGAAGTGCAGGGGGTATAAACCTGTGGTCCTTAAGTGGTTAAAGGCAATGAACATCCATTTAGACTAAAATGAATTGGATATCAATGTATTTACCTATAAAAAGGCACAACAGAGCTGAGGTCTGAAATATATATTTTTTTTCATATTTTCCTCCTCTGAACCCTAGTTGTGTCTTATGGGGTGAAAAATATGTTGTATAACAATGAAAGTTTTTTTTGCCAGAAATGTAGTAAATCGGCAGTGGTGATGGACAAGAGCACTTCACTCATTGCCAATTTGATATTGGAGTTGAAGGGGCCGTAGATATGACCCTTGTATTTAGGAAGTGTGGCAGTAATAGCACGGGCCCTGCTCCTTATGGATCCGTCTTACCAAACTTTCTACCTTTGACTTTAGACATAAATCTATAAAGGCAACTGAGGGATGATCTTGATTCAATGATTTCCATCCTTATAGGAGTGTGAACAGCGTCTGACCCCAATATTATTGACCCGGTCTTTTCAGGGCCACCAATACATTATAGCCTCCCCTGTTCTGATACTCACGGCCTCCACCATCTTCTGGGAGAGGGGGGGTAGGTTGGGATGTGAGACCCCGCTCGTGTGTTTGCTGACCTCAAATATTCAGTTTCCAGAGACACTATTCTCTTCTTATTTCTTCAGATGGTCTGATCGTCACGATGAAGGCGCCACTTATCTCGGCCATGAGAGATGGGAATGTGACAATCCCCTGTGAGTTTTCAGACTTTATTCCTGGGAGAGCTATGAATGTGCAATGGATCAAATCACAGAATGGAATTACAACTCAAGTGTTCCAGTATATACCCGGACGACCGAAGGCCTTCAGAGCCGGATCCTATATGGAGGAGAGCGAAATCCAGAGAGGAAATGCCGCACTTCACATCCCGTGGGTGCAGTTCAGTGATGATGGAGAATACATCTGTGCTGTTGTAGTGACCCCGGACTACAAGGAAGGGAAAAGCACTCTGGAGGTGTCGGGTGAGTCGCCCAGGCGGCGGTGTCGGGTGAGTCGCACAGGTGTCGGGTGAGTCACCCAGGCGGCTGTGTCGGGTGAGTCGCCCAGGCGGCTGTGTCGGGTGAGTCGCCCAGGCGGCTGTGTCGGGTGAGTCGCCCAGGCGGCTGTGTCGGGTGAGTCGCCCAGGCGGCTGTGTCGGGTGAGTCAGAACTACGAGGGTGAATTAAAAAAAATTACAGCGCTGCCATTATTATCATGTGGTTATTGGAGTGGAATGTACGGGGTGAAGTAGCTACAATGGCGGCACTACAGCAGGTATAAGCAGTGCACGTCCTTGTGTAGATGTCCATGCACTACATTTCAGAAAAAGCATAAAGCAGTGCCCCATATTGTAAAAATGCAAGCTGTTCATGACGTCTATAGCATGGTTCATACATTTCTGTGAAGGCGTGTAAGGGGGAAGACTATTATAGAGCCTCTGTCAGCATGATCAACCCTATTAAGCCATGCATACTGCCTGGTAGGGTTCATCATGCTGATTAAGTCAATACCTTTGTTTTGTCTCTATGTTAAACAGTTGAAGAGAGATGTATTTTTATTCATATGCAAACAAGCAAGTTGGAGCACCAGGGGTTGGGGCTGATTCCTGGGTCCTAGCCTGTACATATCATATATAATACTTACTGTAGTCTTATGTTGAGAAGAGTGGATTTCTATGCTTATTAATACATATTACTGCTTTATTCACAAGAACAATATATGGTTATAAAGACACCAGTAATATGTGTTAGCTAAACCACTCCACTCTCTCTTACCCCCCCCTATCTTTATAGGAGTGGTCTGGTCTGACTTCCTATCGGGAGGGAGAGCTAGCTAGGCTAGTGAGGAGACGGGGAGCACATTCATCAGCCCCTGCACCTTAGGGCATTAGGACCAGAAATCCAGCTCTACTTTGAGGAACACTGCTCCTGAGAGACCGGAAGGTCCAAGGGCCACAGAGTCCATCCAAGCTATGGCATACAAGAAAGCAGAGTGCTCAGGAAATACAGTTTACAGACACTGCTGCAAGGTGGGGGAGAACAAGTCAAGATATCCATCATCCCAGTTTAGGCAAGTTTGAAGGCCTGCATTACATAGTGGACACCTACAGTCACAGGTGCCAGCTTTATAGCCGTAGTAAAGAGGGATGAGGAGAGAGAGATTTTGTAAGCTAACAGATTTCTGAATGCCAGGAATTGCCACCACACCTCATCTGGTGACAGAGACTGCACCGTGTACTCAATATTGCTGGATTATTATTTGCACTCAGTAAAGAAAACAGTTTGTTATTTTTCAATGTCTGGCTGATTCCTTCACCCCTTTTCACAATACAAAATCCCAGGGAGCATAGGCCTGAGGGACACAACATCTCAACAGGGCCACTATCACTCGTATCCTCTGCACTGGTTCCTCAGGGGCTCGCTGCACATCCATACATCGGTCACAATTAACACACCCCAAATAAAACCACTGTCCTCAGGCAAACACTTTCACAGGTCCAAAGTGCCTATTTCTTGTGCATCCGCTTAACCACCTCTCATTTTGCTGTATGGAAGCACAAGTAAGACCTACCTCAGTCGTAGGAGGGACAGTGAGCTTCAAAGACTGTCTTGGCCAAGGTTGTCACTTGGGATCTATTGTATATCTAGTCTGATTGCTTGTCCCGTTGACCATAAATGAGAACTATTATGGTTTTAACATTGTACCTGCTGAGCTGTGCCTCTATGATGAATTTAAAGGCAGTGTAATGACCAGCGGGTGAGAACTCGCTGTCTCACGTGACCGACTACCTCTAAGGACGATGTCTGAGTACACCCCTCGTTTTTCACACGTACCTCTGAGGGTGAGGATAGACTTTCCCGAGGGGTGTACCAGGTGTTACCTCAGAGGGGAATTGGAACACGAGGGAATCGGGACCTGAGTGTAAATCCACTGGACTGACCTCCAGGTAACACAATACACCCATTGGATGCTAGGAGGCCAGAGGCTGATTCGATGGAAGCATAATCAGGGTACGAAGCAGAAGTCAGGGCTGGAGGCAGTCAGGCAAAGTCCGTAAAATGTAATCCGAAGTCCAGTACACAGAATAATACAGTTGGAGGAGGCGCCTTTAAATGCACATTGCAGACCAGCCATAGGCTGGGGAAGATAGAGGGTGAGCACATGCTGCCTGACAAAAGGAGAGACATGCACGCCCTAACAAACAATACAGGACTCTGAGCCGGAGCGCAAGCTCCAATCAGAGCTAGAAGGAGGATGCCAGAGACTACATAGCTGCACCCCTGCCAGCAAGGATAAGGAAGCGCTGACACAGGGAGTATACAACAATTATGCTACCCTCTGCCTGCACTTGCCAGCATGGGGCGCGGCAGCAGGAAGAAGTGAAGGAGCCTGATGCCCTTGCCTGCGTGTAGGTGCAGCTCAAGCACAGAGAGGTGGGCTAACAGTCCCCGACCCCCCCCCCCCCAATTTACACCCCCTCTCCTCAGGCCCGGCCCTTGAAAAAACAAATTTGCTGAAGAAGAGGGGCATTGATGTTCTCTCTTGGTTCCCAAGACCTTTTCACAGGACCAAATCCTTTTCAGTCTTCGAGAAACAAGGTCCGCCCTCTTCTCTTCTTCATGCCTAGAATACTTTTGTCCTCGTAGACATTCCTTTCACTGACCGAAGTAGGAGTAGAGGCAGGTTTTTTTAAAGAAACGATTGAGGACGACTGGCTTCAGCACAGAGACATGGAAAGAATTCGGTTCCTGGAGAGAGGCAGGCAAGTTCAACTTGTAGGACACATCATTAATTGTCTCTTGGACTTCAAATGGACTAATAAAGTGTGGACCCAATTTATAGGAAGGTATCTTAAGGCCTCATGCACACGACTGTATTTTGCAGTCCGCAAAAAATACGGATGACTTTGTGCATTCCATATTTTACGGAATGTAACAGCTGGCCCCTTATAGAACAGTACTATCCTTGTCCGTAATGCGGACAATAATAGGACATGTTCTATTTTTTTGCGGATCGAAAATACAGACATACGGAAACGGAATGCACACGGAGTACCTTCAATTTTTTTCTGCATACGGTCCACAAAAAAACCGGAACAGACATGGAAAGAAAATACGTTTGTGTGCATGAGGCCTAAGCCAGATGTATTTAGAGAACAACCAGACCTTATCACCAGGACGAAATTAAGGACCACTCCTGCGCATCCTATCTGCAAAGTCCTTCATTCTTGCAGATGCTTCCTTCAATGCAGTCTGTTTCCTTCCAAAACTTCGAATAATCTCTAGTGATCTCATCAACCACAGGAAGGCCGGAGGTAGACGGTACTGGAAGTGGGATATTGTGTTGTTGGCCATAAACAGTGAAGAATGGTGATTTCTGGGAGGCTTCGCCAACATGATTGTTATAGGAAAATTCTGCCCAGGGCAAGAGCTTGACCTGCTCATTATAATGTAAGGCTCTGGTTGACCCATTCAATTGGCCATTAGACTGAGGATGATATACTGACGAGGAGTGCAGGGACACTTCCAACAGCTTGCAAAGAGCCCTCCAAAACCTAGAAATGAATTGATCGCCTCTATCGGAGACAATACGATAAGGAAAATTATGAAGATGGAAAATGTGCTGGATGAATCTCTTGGCCAGTTGAGTAGCTGAAAGAACACCTGGCAGAGGGGAAAAATGCGCCATTTTGAAAAGAACTGTCCACATCTACCCAAATGGCGGAGCAGCCAGAAGAAACAGGCAAGTCTATGATAAAGTCAATGGCTATTTGCTGCCAGGGGGTCTCGGGGACAAGAAGAGGAAGCAGGAGACCAGAGGGGTGCTGTTTAGGCATCTTATTCTGTGCACACAAGGGACAGGCTGAGACAAAATCTCGAATAACCTTCCAAGTGGACAGTCACCAGTACCATTGAGCGATGAATTGGAAGGTTTCTTGGTGACTGGCATGACTCGCAACTTTCGAGGAGTGATCCCAGTGTAGGACCCACCTCCTGAGAGACTCTGCAACAAAAGTCTTTCCAGGCAGGATCTCAGATAACGTAACAGGACAGAGAGCAATTTTTGCAGGATCAATTATGTGTTAAGGCTCCTCCTCCTGATCGGTAGAATCATAGGACCTGGAAAGAGCATCTGCTTCAATGTTTTTATCTGGAGAATGAAATTAAAGTAGGCAAAGAACAAGGACCATCTAGCTTAACCAAGGATTAAGTCTTTGTGCAGACTGCAGATAGGTAAGATTCTTGTGGTCAATATAGATCACCACAAGATGAGCTGCTCCATCCAGAAAGTAACACCAGTCTTCCAGTGTCCTCTTGATGGCCAACAACTCTCTGTCCCTAATCGTGTAGTTGCGCTCAGGTGCGGAGAAGGCCTTGAAGAAAAAGCCACAGGTTGTCATCTTCCCAGAGGAAGATTTTTGAGAAAGCACAGCTCAATAGACGATGCATCCACCTCAAGAAAAAATTGCTTAGTAGCATCAGAACGATGAAGCAAAGGCCTGCTTCAGAGCTTGAAAGGCCGATTCAGCCTCAGATATCCAATTCTTTGGATTCGCTTCTTTGCGGGTCAAGCCTGATATGGGAGCTGTCAAGGACATGAAGTGTGGAACAAATTGGTGGTAATAGTTTGCGAACCCTAGGAAATGCTGGATTGCTTTCAAACCAAAAGGACGAGGTCACTATAAAAGAGCTGACAGCTTCTCATACATTTTTGAAACTTGACATACAGTGTCAGGGATCGAACCGGGAGACTCTGGCGTCCTAGGCTGTAGCCTTGCTCACTAGACTACAGAGCTTCCTGGACAGTTTCTGTTACTTTTTTGAACCACCTCCTTGACCTGAATGTTCCTGCTTTTGGTTTGACCAATCAGATCTGTGTATGCCCTATTTAAGGAAGACCATGTCACTTCCTCCCTTGCCAGATTATTGAGCTATCTCAGCCGTAGTCTTGCTTCAGCCTCTCAGTATTTTGTCTGCTAACCTGCTCGTGTACCGAACTCTACCTCCATCGACTACTCTCCTGCCTCATCCTGCCTCATCCTGAATCCTTGCACCTGCCATCTCGTGTACTGAACTCTGCCTCCATTGACTACTCTCTTGCCTCATCCTGAATCCTTGTACCTGCCATCCTGTGTACCGACCCAGGACTGCCTGACTACTCTCTTGCCTTCCTCGTTCTTCGGCACTCATCTACCACGTGCACCTTATCGGGTCCATTGAGCCACCGCCATTCCTGCATATCGGGATCATTCATCCATTCCGTTTCCGCGCTCCTCTGTTCCTGTGTCGCTGCCATTGGACTCCTTCCCCTCTTCGAGTAACCTCTACAAGCAATTGTGCAGGTAACCTTAACATACAGACTATTCTCTCCTAATCTTTGCAAAACCTCATGGACTTGTTTCCAGGGGGAAGCCAAATCTAGAGGAAAAAAAAAAAGAATTTCGTAAAGGTACATCCCCACGCAGGAATAGAGCAAGTCTGAAGATGTCATTCTGCGGCAGGCAGACCCTGTATATTGGTTGCTACCTGTTGTGATCGAGCCCACTGAACAGAAGACATCTTTCTGGGCAGGACATATTTTTGTAGATACATATCCAAATTAATGTGATAAACTGCCGGTTGCAGAATTGGTGGTAGCAACTAGGGATGAGCGAATCGACTTCAGATGAAACTTCCAAGGTGCTAGTTGGAACCGAACCTGAGTTTGGGAAATGTTTATATAACAGTACAAATTAATTTAGAGACTTCGCAAAGCAATAACTTTTGGTCATGGGAGCCAATACGTTCTAATACTGCACAGAGCTCCGGCTCCGTACAGTGTGACGACACACAATGCTATGTACCCGTAGAACTGGCTTAGTTGTCCATAGCAACCAATCAGATTCTCCCTTTCATTTTCCAATGAAGCGATAACAAACAGGCTCCCACTATAAAGAACATTCTGGCCCCTGGTAGACTCCGACGACTTGTAGAAAGGAACACGATCACGCTTAGTAATTCTCCAGAAGTTATAGATGTGTATCCCTTCGATGCCTGTGTTGCCGTTCCATATCACATTGGGCTCTAGGATTCCGTTCTAATGTTACAGAAGAAGAATTTCCAATTAAGCAATTTATGAACTGTAGATGTCCACTGCCTGGTGGTAGCTGGGGTGCCCTTGATGTTAGATGAATAGGACATTGGGGAGGGAACAGGAGAACATGGGAAGCTGATGTGGACACCAATAACCAGGGGGGCTTGGGTAACTAAATTATAGTCTTTCTTTTACTGAAAAGATGATGGGTGTCACAGTTCAAACACAATCAGTAGGCCCAGGTATATCACAAGGTATGCTTTTCTCAAGGGCTACTTTGGTGCTCCTCCATAAGCCTCTTTTCACAGATACGTGCAATCTTTGCAACTGACCAAAGTCGTGCAAGTTCTCTGCAATGCACAACTGTGTAGTGCAGTCCTACCTCGGGTGGCCAGTCAGACTGAGTAGTGTGGTGGGCGCCAGAAGCAATATAACCCAAACCGCGTGCAGTAAAGTCTGTAGCCGTATGCATGTGTTACCTCTTCTGTCTTTGTCCAAGCACTGTCCCTTTGGGTGGTCCTGAACCTTCTGCAATAATTCAGGCTTTTCACTCACAGTGATGGTGTCTCCCTGGAAGATTCCTTTCTTCTGCTTTAGCTTGTGTGGTTACCCACCAACAGCAGCATACAAATCTTTAACTCTTGGCCAACTAACCAGCGGCAAGTCTCCAGCCAGGGGAAAGTGGGGCCAGTTGCTAAGAACTTCCAGTTAACTATTTACCTCCCATATACAGCTTTTTGGAATACATACTGCATAGTAAAGTCACATTACCCTTTTGTACCACTGAAAGTGCATAGTAAGCATCTCAGTAAAAATGTTAACTATTTTTTAAGTGAACCACAGTGTATTATAACATTAACCCTTTAGCAGTGAGGCACTGGGTCACTGCGCTGATCAGCTGTTTTTCAGTAACACCAGAACTACAGCTCGTTAAGTGACAGAGCCGGTTACTGAAGCGCTACTGAGAAGCATCTGATCCAACTCCCCCCACCATCCCCCCGATCTGACATAAATGACCGAACGTAAGGATAACCCATCTATATCAAAGTCCCCCTCCAAAAAATCTTGAAATCTCCAATATGTACTGATGGAATCATTTCATGTGATACGATGCATACAGATGGTAATAATGGGTGTTCTCTCTTGTGTAGCTGAGCCCTCGGCTGCCCTGATACCCGGAGATGCCATCACAGTGGAGCTGGGAAACGAGAAAGTGGTGTCCTGTGACATAAGCAACTTTTACCCTGAAGAGATCACCATTCGCTGGGTGCAAAACGAGAAAGACTCTACAAAATGCGTTGTACTGAACAAAGGAACCTGCACCGGGGACACCGTTATTAATACCGACGGGACGTTCAATACTAGCAGTCAGCTGACCTTATATCCTACAATGAAGGACGATGGCTACAAATATTCATGTGTGGTGAAGCATCGATCTCTGCAGCAGGACCTGATGAAGAACTTCACCCTGACAGTAACAGGTGAGGAGCCCCAACCCCCGAAATGTCAGAACCTCATAGGCTGTAATATTCCATAGGGCAGATATGGAGCCGCCGCTCTGTGGTCTTCCTGCTGTTCTTCTTCTATGTCTTATCCCACTGCAAAGTGACCGGAAATCCAGGAGGCAGAGAACATCATGGCCCGATGGAACCGGAATATTATACTAAATCCTCCTCATATTATGTACACTCTGCCCTAGTGCCCCCGTTAGCCCCAACATTCAGCTCATACTGAGAATGACACCTACCAAAATGCTTGGGTTCCTGTGTAACCTACACTAACTCCTGTGAACCTGTGTAGAGTAGCAACCACCTAACAAAAAAATCTGACACTGGGGACGACCAGGTACAAATCTACACACGGCCAGACTGTCCATAGATCCTACAGGGAAACTTCCTGGTGGGCCGATGACCAGGGCGCCACCTAAGCCCTCTTTACGGCCATCAGCCAAGTAAGTAATGATCTGGTGCTCCCAGACGGAAGTTACGCTGGGAGCATTAAGTACCTATGTACCTGGCTGATGGCCTCCGGCACCCTCCAGGCTCCTGAACTCAACCGTATAGCCATCCTGAGGCAACTGGAGTAGGAGCACAGAACGTGGCAGCTTCAGGGGAGGTATCTGGTTCTGCTGGGGCAGTATATTGTGCTGCACAGTGGTATCTGGTTCTGCTGAGGCAGTATATTGTGCTGCACTGTGGTATCTGGTTCTGTTGGAGCAGTATATTGTGCTGCACTGTGGTATCTGGTTCTACGGGGGCGGTATATTGTGCTGCACTGTGGTATCTGGTTCTACGGGGGCGGTATATTGTGCTGCACTGTGGTATCTGGTTCTGTTGGAGCAGTATATTGTGCTGCACTGTGGTATCTGGTTCTTACGGGGCAGTATATTGTGCTGCACTGTGGTATCTGGTTCTGCTGGGGCGGTATATTGTGCTGCACTGTGGTACCTGGTTCTGCTGGGGCGGTATATTGTGCTGCACTGTGGTATCTGGTTCTGTTGGAGCAGTATATTGTGCTGCACTGTGGTATCTGGTTCTACGGGGGCGGTATATTGTGCTGCACTGTGGTATTTGGTTCTGTTGGAGCAGTATATTGTGCTGCACTGTGGTATCTGGTTCTACGGGGGCGGTATATTGTGCTGCACTGTGGTATTTGGATCTGCTGGGGCGGTATATTGTGCTGCACTGTGGTATCTGGTTCTACGGGGCGGTATATTGTGCTGCACTGTGGTATCTGGTTCTGTTGGAGCAGTATATTTTGCTGCACTGTGGTATCTGGTTCTACGGGGGCGGTATATTGTGCTGCACTGTGGTATCTGGTTCTGTTGGTGCAGTATATTGTGCTGCACTGTGGTATCTGGTTCTACGGGGGCGGTATATTGTGCTGCACTGTGGTATTTGGTTCTGCTGGAGCAGTATATTGTGCTGCACTGTGGTATTTGGTTCTGCTGGGGCGGTATATTGTGCTGCACTGTGGTATCTGGTTCTACGGGGTGGTATATTGTGCTGCACTGTGGTATCTGGTTCTGTTGGAGCAGTATATTGTGCTGCACTGTGGTATCTGGTTCTGCTGGGGCAGTATATTGTGCTGCACTGTGGTATCTGGTTCTGCTGGGGCAGTATATTGAGCTGCACTGTGGTATCTGGTTCTGTTGGAGCAGTATATTGTGCTGCACTGTGGTATCTGGTTCTGCTGGGGCAGTATATTGTGCTGCACTGTGGTATCTGGTTTTACGGGGGCAGTATATTGTGCTGCACTGTGGTACCTGGTTCTGCTGGGGCGGTATATTGTGCTGCACTGTGGTATCTAGTTCTGTTGGAGCAGTATATTGTGCTGCACTGTGGTATCTGGTTCTGCTGAGGCGGTATATTGTGCTGCACTGTGGTATCTGGTTCTACAGGGGCGGTATATTGTGCTGCACTGTGGTATCTGGTTCTGTTGGAGCAGTATATTGTGCTGCACTGTGGTATCTGGTTCTGCTGGGGCAGTATATTGTGCTGCACTGTGGTATCTGGTTCTGTTGGAGCAGTATATTGCGTTGCACTGTCTGGGGGCTCCGAGATATAATAGGAAGGTCAGCCGCTGAGATGTCTGGGGGCTCAGCGATATAATGGGAAGGTCAGCCGCTGAGATGTCTGGGGGCTCAGTGATATAATAGGAAGGTCAGCCGCTGAGATGTCTGGGGGCTCAGTGATATAATAGGAAGGTCAGCCGCTGAGATGTCTGAGGGTTCAGTGATATAATAGGAAGGTCAGCCTCTGAGATGTCTGGGGGTTCAGTGATATAATGGGAAGGTCAGCCGCTGAGATGTCTGGGGGCTCAGTGATATAATAGGAAGGTCAGCCGCTGAGATGTCTGAGGGTTCAGTGATATAATAGGAAGGTCAGCCTCTGAGATGTCTGGGGGTTCAGTGATATAATGGGAAGGTCAGCCTCTGAGATGTCTGGGGGTTCAGTGATATAATGGGAAGGTCAGCCGCTGAGATGTCTGGGGGCTCAGTGATATAATAGGAAGGTCAGCCTCTGAGATGTCTGGGGGCTCAGCGATCTAATGGGAAGGTCAGCCTCTGAGATGTCTGGGGGCTCAGTGATATAATGGGAAGGTCAGCCGCTGAGATGTCTGGGGGTTCAGTGATATAATGGGAAGGTCAGCCGCTGAGATGTCTGGGGGTTCAGTGATATAATGGGAAGGTCAGCCTCTGAGATGTCTGGGGGCTCAGTGATATAATAGGAAGGTCAGCCGCTGAGATGTCTGGGGGTTCAGTGATATAATGGGAAGGTCAGCCTCTGAGATGTCTGGGGGTTCAGTGATATAATAGGAAGGTCAGCCGCTGAGATGTCTGGGGGTTCAGTGATATAATAGGAAGGTCAGCCGCTGAGATGTCTGGGGGTTCAGTGATATAATAGGAAGGTCAGCCGCTGAGATGTCTGGGGGCTCAGTGATATAATGGGAAGGTCAGACGCTGAGATGTCTGGGGGCTCAGTGATATAATAGGAAGGTCACCCGCTGAGATGTCTGGGGGCTCAGTGATATAATAGGAAGGTCACCCGCTGAGATGTCTGGGGGCTCAGTGATATAATAGGAAGGTCACCCGCTGAGATGTCTGGGGGCTCAGTGATATAATGGGAAGGTCAGACGCTGAGATGTCTGGGGGCTCAGCGATATAATGGGAAGGTCAGACGCTGAGATGTCTGGGGGCTCAGTGATATAATAGGAAGGTCACCCGCTGAGATGTCTGGGGGCTCAGTGATATAATAGGAAGGTCAGCCGCTGAGATGTCTGGGGGCTCAGTGATATAATGGGAAGGTCAGCCGCTGAGATGTCTGGGGGCTCAGCGATATAATGGGAAGGTCAGCCGCTGAGATGTCTGGGGGCTCAGTGATATAATAGGAAGGTCACCCGCTGAGATGTCTGGGGGCTCAGTGATATAATAGGAAGGTCAGCCGCTGAGATGTCTGGGGGTTCAGTGATATAATGGGAAGGTCACCCGCTGAGATGTCTGGGGGCTCAGTGATATAATAGGAAGGTCAGCCGCTGAGATGTCTGGGGGCTCATGGGGGATCTGTGGATGACGCACCGTTATGGTGAATCTGTGGATGGCACTGTTATGGGGGCATCTGTGGATGACAGATAAATAGCATCTTATGCTATGTGTCATCCACAGATCCTCCTCCCCCATAACAGTGTCCCTGTGTATTGTGAATGACCCCCCCAATACAGGGGGTGAGAGCTGGCACCTACAGTAGTTTTGTAATGGCAGCGGGGCCCAGTGCAGTCACTGTAGTCTATTGCACCGGGCCCCACTCACTGTACTAATCGTATCTAACTGCAGGCAATGTTTAACTATAGAATATCTTCAATCCAGCAGCCTGTACTTACGTCCATAGGAGGCAGGAGGCTGGGCGGTTGGGTGGTCACTGGCAGCGTAACTCACTACGTCACGCGGCCGCGCTGCCTGCTTCATTCATAAAGTGGGCGGAGCAGGCGCGTGACGTAGTGAGTTACGCTGCCAGTGCCCGCCCAGCCTCCTGCCTGCTACAGACGTAAGTACAGGCTGCTGGATTGAAGATATGCTATAGTTAAACATTGCCTGCAGTTAGATACGATTAGTACAGTGAGCGGGGCCCGGTGCAATAGAATACAGTGACTGCACTGGGCCCCGCTGCCATTACAAAACAAGATGCCGGCCCCCAGCCCCTCCTCGCTGATACACCTCCGTCCGCGCTGTGCAGCATGTGGTCGGCAGTGTATCAGTGTAAACGGCAGCATTCGCCCCATAAGACGCCATTTTCCTCCCACATTTGGGAAGGGGGGGGGGGGGTTCCACCAGTATGGGGTCTGATCTATCACTACCCAATCAGGGCCTACCCCTTCTCCTCCTCCGTAGTGACTACTCCTAGTGAGTGCATCCGCTCTAAATCCAATGTGTGTTCTTGGAAAGGCGAAGGGTAACATCCATTACTACTTTTATGGATATCGGAGCAGAATTGGCGTCTAGTTGTGAATCTGAAATCTTGGGGAGATTTATATCATCAAGAAATGTTTTTGTCTCTTGTTTAGTTGGCTGACGGGTATTTTTGTCGCTCGATGGGTTATATAGTTTAGCTTGGATTGATGCCAATGTATTTGCTATCCGTTCAGCGTCTGATCTTTGCTGATCCTATACGAGTCTAGTGGGTATAATTTGAGCATTTTCTCCTTCCGCAGTAGCAATAGGCCTTGTAGTTTTGCTCTATATTCCCACAAGAGCTTATTGTTCTCTGGAGTTTATTTTGGGCTTCTCGTCTTATGTTTTCTATAAGTTGGGTGTTTTCTTTCTTTTTTGATTCTTGAGCCGCCTGTAATAGAGTGCTCCTCGTGAGGGCTTTATGGGGTGTAGACGAGGAGATGCTCTCACAGAATAGGGATAGTTGGTCTGATATATTTCCCCAACGAGGACTGATTTAATAGATATTCATTAAGACGCCAAGGCGAATAGCTTCCCTCATTTGAAGCATGTATAGCGGTTGGGGCGTGATCGCTCCCGGTAATCGCTCTTATGTCCGCCATGAGTACTAATTGCAATGTATGTTTATCCACCCAAAAATTATCACATCTGGAGTATGATAAATGTCTATTATAATAAAAAGTAAAGGGTCTTTTTGAGCCATGTGGACATCTCCACGGGTCATGGAGATCCTCATAGTGGAGCTGTGTTAGGAGACATGTATGACGTGGTGGAGGTGTCCAGCTCTAGGTCATTAATATTGAAGTCTTCTCCTGTAATGACTCTGTTTGGATTGTATCTTAGAAGGACCTAGCCAGGAAAGTGTGCGGATTCCTATGAGGAGCGTAGATATTGGCCGGGGTGTATCTGACATTATTAATATCTCCCATAATGATCATATCTGCTCTGGGGGTCAGCAATAACAAAAATGAATGTAAAATGAATGTAGCCTAAAAAAAGTCACACAATATGGCACACTTTTATGAAGTGTCACGAAAAGAGGGCGGGGCTTAACAGAAGGGGCAGGGCTTCGCCTAGTGCCCCCTAGATTTACTATACGCTCGCCCAAGGCTGGCGAATATCTGGTGCACAGCAGGCAGAGATCTGCATCCAGGCTGGGGCATGGAGACCCCCAGTCTTTATAAATCCCCTCCACTGAGTCCATGACGCCTATCCTGACTCCTATCTTTTTCTTATTAAAAGTCGGGAATATACAGTTGCAAGAAAAAGTATGTGAACCCTTTGGAATGATATGGATTTCTTGCCAAATTGGTCAAAAATGTGATCTGATCTTCATCTAAGTCACAACAATAGACAATCACAGTCGGCTTAAACTAATAACACACAAATAATTAAATGTTACCATGTTTTTCTCGTACATTCCATTGGGGGACACAGACCATGGGTATAGCTTAGAGGTATTACTAGGAGGGACACTATGCAAAACAAAACTCCTCCTCCTCGGGCTATACCCCCAGACACCTCCAGGAGGACTTCAGTCTTTGCTTAGTGTCCGTCCAAGGAGGTGACGCTTATTCTTCTCTTTCCTTTGGGGACATTTTGGCACTGGAGTACTGGCATCTCTTCCCCCTTAAACTTCCATCATAACTGATGATGACGCGTTCGGGGGGGCGGAGCCTCGGCATGCCGCTCTGACTCTCCTTACATCGGAGACTATGTTTGCTCACGGCCGTGCAGCTCCTCATCTCTCTACACCGGAGACTTCTGCTAGCGTTGCCTGGGTGGTAGGATAACAGCTTGCTCTGCTCCTGATCTTTGCAGCAACTGGTAGGAGATCTTTTACTGTGAGTTTCCATCATGCCAAAGCCTGGGGCACTTAAATCTGCCAAGGCCTCCTCTCAGGCTCTTTTGGGGTCATGCAAGGTGTGCCTTCTGCCTTTTTCTGCCTCTGGCACCTGTGACTCGTGCCCTGCTCCTGGACAGGATCAGCCTCCTTCTCTTGCTCAGCCCAGTCCTCCCTCTGCCCCTGCGGAACCGGCGGTACCCGCCTGGGCTTCCGCCATGTCTAGTGCGGCAGCGGATCTGGCCCTAGTTGCCAAGGCAGCCATGTCCTTCATGGAGCGTATGGCAGCTACTACTCCAGTAGCATCCACCACTCCATCTCCTCTCAGTGATTCTCACAGGGGGCGTCTGACGTCTAAGAGGCAGCGTGAGCGGCAGCATTCCTCGTCGGATGACTCCGCTTCTTCCCCACGCCTTGAGGCATGCCCGTTTGACTCTCCCTCTCGTGGGGAGCGCAAATCCGAAGGGGAATTGTCCAGATCGGACGAGGCCACGGAGCTGGAACCTCTGCCTAAGCTTTCCACCATGGTATCCGAATTGGTGGAGGCTGTCCGTGACACTTTTAATATCCAAGGAGATTCCACTCCCTCCACTAGTCGGGAGTTCTCCCTCTTTCCGCCCAAAAGGCCCGAATCCGCAGTGTTCCCCGTTCATGAGGAATTCACAGCGGTCATATCAAAGGCTTGGGACCGACCCAATCAGAAATTTTCGGCCACCAAGCGCATGGATACGCTTTACCCTTTCCCCTCTGACTCGGTGGAAAAGTGGACTTCTTCCCCAAGGTAGATCCTCCGGTGGCCAGGTTGGCCAAGAACACGGCCCTTCCTGTCCTAGACGGTTCCTCCCTGCAGGATGCGGTGGACAGATGCCTGGATTCACTTTCGAAGTCCATCTTCTCTCTGGCGGGCGCTTCCCTGCGATCGGCTTTTGCGTCGGCTTGGGTTGCCAGAGCCCTTACGGCGTGGTTGCAGCGCCACCACCAGGATCTGACGGAACAGGGCGCCCCTGCAGACACTTTGGAATTTATTCTCCAAATGTCTCAGGCTTCTAAATATCTCTGTGAAGCTTCAATGGATATCGGTTCTCTATTTGCCCGTATTTCGGCCCTCTCGGTCATTCAGCGTAGAGAGGTTTGGTTGAAGGTGTGGGATGCTGATGCTTCTTCCAAGCGTTCCCTCGCTAACCTTCCCTTTGAAGGATCTAGGCTCTTTGGAGCCCAGTTGGACGAATTCATTTCTGCCGCAACGGGGGGCAAGAGTACGCATCTGCCTCAATCCAGATCCAAATGGCCCTTTCGATCTCGGGCTTCAGGGTTCCGGGTCCAGTCCTTTCGTCGCTTCTCCACGGCCAGGGCGTCTTCGTCCTCGTCGGCTGGGGGATCCCAGGAATCCCGCAAGAAGCCTTTCTTCAAACCCCAGCCCTCTTGGCGACCACGGGCACAGTCAACCCGTCCCCCTGCTCCCAAACAGCCCTCCGCATGAAGGGGTGCCCCCACCCCTCGTGGTGGGGGGCGTTTGCTCTCATTTCAACAGGTTTGGAGGGCTCACATTCAGGACGCCTGGGCTCTGGAGATTGTGACGTCCGGTTACAGTTTGGAGTTCGCGTCCAGCCCGCCAGAACGTTTTTTCCCGTCTCGCATTCCGGGGGATCCAGCCAGGGCCTCGGACCTCCTTTTGGCGGTCTCCTCTCTTCTGGACCGGGGTGTCATTTTTCCCGTTCCCCCGGAGGAACAGGGAACAGGTTTTTACTCAAACCTGTTCGTCGTTCCGAAAAAGGAGGGGTCGGTGCGCCCGATACTGGATCTGAAACTTCTGAACAAGTTTCTACGGGTGCGGAGGTTTCGCATGGAATCCCTCCGTTATTGCTTCTCTGCTTCCAGGGGAATTTCTCGCGTCTGTGGACATTCAAGACGCCTACTTACACGTCCCGATTGCTATTGAGACCTACATCCTGAGGAAGAGAGGCTTCTCTGATGCTGTGGTGAGAACCATGATCAGAGCTCGAAAGCCGGCTTCTTCGCGGATCTATTATCGCACCTGGAGGGCCTATCTAACCTTTTGTGAGAAGTCGGGTTTTCCGCCGCTTTCGTTTCTCTGTTCCGGTGGTGCTGGCCTTTCTACAGTCCGGCCTTGAGGTGGGGCTGTCGCTCAGTTCTTTGAAGGGTCAGGTTTCGGCCTTGGCGGTCTTTTTTCAACGGTTTATTGCCTTTTTGGGGCCTGTGAGAACCTTCCTGCAGGGGGTGGCGCATTCGGTTCCTCCGTATGTTCCTCCCTTACCCCCCTGGGATCTTAACCTGGTCCTGTGCGCCCTTCAGGAGGCGCCTTTTGAGCCTCTGAGGGAGGTCTCCCTAGTCTTCCTCACCTGGAAGGTGGTTTTTCTGGTGGCCATTACCTCCATCAGGAGGGTTTCGGAGCTGGCCGCGCTTTCCTGTCAGGAGCCTTTTCTGGTCTTCCACCAGGATAAGGTGGTGCTACGGCCGGTTCCTTCTTTTTTGCCCAAGGTGGTTTCCCCGTTCCACCTTAACGAGGATCTTGTCCTGCCCTCTTTTTGTCCTTCTCCGGCGAACCCCAAGGAACGTGCTCTCCACTCTCTGGACGTCGTCAGGGCCCTGAAAGTGTATCTGGGGGCCACCGCCTCCTTTCGTCGTTCGGACTCCCTCTTTGTGGTTCCCGAGGGGTCTCGTAAGGGTCTGGCGGCTTCCAAGGTTACTGTGGCGCGGTGGATCCGTTCCGCTATTGCTGCGGCCTATCGCGCTCGTGGTCAGGTTCCCCCGTCGCGGATTACCGCTCACTCCACAAGGGCAGTGGGAGCTTCCTGGGCCAGACGCAATCGCGCCTCCGCCTCCCAGTTGTGTAAGGCTGCCACTTGGTCGTCCTTGCATACGTTCACAAAGTTTTATCAGTTGCACTCGCTGGCCTCGGCTGATGCTGTCCTCGGGCGCAGGGTATTGCAGGCCGTGGTGCCCGTTTAACGGTTGGACGTTTTTTCTCCTGGCTGTTGGTTTTTCCCACCCCATGGACTGCTTTTGGACGTCCCATGGTCTGTGTCCCCCAATGGAATGTACGAGAAAAGGAGATTTTTGTGAAACTCACCTGTAAAATCTTTTTCTCGTCTTTTCCATTGGGGGACACAGCTCCCGCCCACTTTTTTCGTTTATGCTCAGGGTGTGTTGGTGTGATGGTTTCCACTGTGGTTTTTTTCAGTTCTCCTTCTCCTACTGCTTTTGCAACGACTGAAGAATAAGCGTCACCTCCTTGGACAGACACTAAGCAAAGACTGAAGTCCTCCTGGAGGTGTCTGGGGGTATAGCCCGAGGAGGAGGAGTTTCGTTTTGCATAGTGTCCCTCCTAGTAATACCTCTAAGCTATACCCATGGTCTGTGTCCCCCAATGGAAAAGACGAGAAAAAGATTTTACAGGTGAGTTTCACAAAAATCTCCTTATTTTCCCTTGCGGATGCTTGCGATTTTCACGCAACCCTATTCACTTGCGAAAATCACAGCTCGTGTGCACTGCCCCATAGAAATGAATGGGTTAGGATTCAGTGCGGGGGCAATGCGTTCAACTCGCGCATTGCATCCTCGCGGAATATTCGCCTGTGTGAAAGGGGCCTTAAGTTTTTTATCACGCGTGTGAAAAACGCATCAAAACGCATTGCACCTGCGCGGAAAAAAACTGAACGCAATCGCAGACAAAACTGACTGAAATTGCTTGCAAAATGTTGCGAGTTTCACTGAACGCATCCGGAGCCAATCCGTCACGCTCGTGTGAAAGAGACCTAAAATTGTTTGTACCGGCGTCTGTGATGCTTATACAAACCATATTGCGACCTCTGGGTGTAATCCTTGTATGTAGTGGTAAATACATACCAAAAGTGGACCAAGGAGGGTCCAGGCTCATTGATGTAGCCCAAGTAGCTGAAAAAAGGTCTATACTAGCTATGAAACAAAGGTGTTAGAATACACAGTGCTTCACAGCTGGCTGTCATACTGCCCATAGTGACTCTGCCCACTGCTGAAAGTGCCTACAATGTTCATGTGAAGTGAACTGTGGAGCAATGGAAGAAGGTGACCTGAGTTGATTAGTCACTTTATACATGATGTAAAGCTTGTTTGCAGAGATAGTGTGAAGCACTAGACAATATTCTGCTAGAAACTTTGGGTCATGGCATTCATGTGAATGTGAAATGTACCTGTTGTAGCTTTCCACCTGCAACAGACCAGTACCCTCCTTCATGCCAGTGGTGCCCCTAATGGCAGTGCCCTCTTCCAGCAGAAGAATTCCTGACCACACTGCAAAAACTGTCCAAGAACGAGGAACATGCCAGATACTTCAAGGTGGTGACTTGTCTCCAAATTCTCCAGATTCTTCATCGATAACCAATCCATCAGAGTGAAAGGTTTAATCAGATGTGCAATCTCTGCATCAGGTAATGAAGAGATAACGAAGAATAAAATACGGAATGTGAGGGCACTTAGCTGTCAGTCATCTCGCTGCTAGTGGGGGGTGGGTTTGGGATTGGAGAAATATTGTGCAACCAATATGCTTGCATCTTCCTTGTTGCTAATTCTTGGATGTTGCATCATCCCCAATGTTTGTGTTGTGTATTTAAAGGGAACCTGTCACCGGGATTTTGTGTATAGAGCTGAGGACATGGGTTGCTAGATGGCCGCTAGCACATCCGCAATACCCAGTCCCCATAGCTCTGTGTGCTTTTATTGTGTAAATAAACCGGTTTGATACATATGCAAATTATCCTGAGATGAGTCCTGTATGTGAGATGAGTCAGGGACAGGACTCATCTCAGGTTAATTTGCATATGTATCAAATCGGTTTATTTACACAATAAAAACACACAGAGCTATGGGGACTGGGTATTGCGGATGTGCTAGCGGCCATCTAGCAACCCATTTCCCCAGCTCCATACACAAAATCCCGGTGACAGGTTCCCTTTAATATGCAAAATGTTTAATTAAAAAAATAAGAATGAAGGATAATAATTCAAATTAATGGTTAATGGATAGACGGAAGGACGATGGATCAATGGATGGATATGTAGATTATGGACAGACAGATGGTTGGATGGATAGATTGATGGATGATAAATGAGTGAATGATAAAAAGATGAATGCATGATGGATAAATCAATGGGTTGATGATGGATCGATAAACTGATGAAAAGAGTGAATGATGGATCAATGAATGCTAGATTGCAAAATTGTGGAAAAAGGGATAGATGATAGATCAATGTATGATTTACGACAATGATTTATGAATTGATGGATGGCGGATCAATAGGTAATTGATGATGGTCAATGAATTTATTGATACATTGAATAATAGTTTGACGATGGATGGGTGGATTATGGTTTAGAGGATTATGGATCGTTGGATGGATGGATTGATCAATAGATTGATAGATGGACAGGTAACCGATTTATAGATGTATGATGGATGAATGGACCATTGTTAGGTTATGGATGGATGATAGTGGACAGATGGTGAATTAATAGATTTAATCCTTGGATAGATAATGGATCAATTGATGGTTGATGGATATTGTTGGATGGGTGGATAATGGATGGATAACAGATTGATAGTTTACTGATGGTGATGGATCAATGGACTTTATAGATGGATAATACATTGATTGATGGATGATGAATGAATGTATGGAAGTTGGATCAATGCTTGATGGATCAACGGACCTACAGTGCCTTAAAAAGTATTTATACCCCTTGAACTTTTCCATATTTTTTACACATTACACATTAAATTTTATTGCAATTTTATGACAGACAACCACAAAGTAGCAAGTATGTGTGAAGTGAAAAGAAAATGATACATAGTCTTCACGAGTTTTTATAAATAAAAATATGTGGCGTGCATTTGTATTTAGCCCCCCTGAGTTAATACTTTGTAGGACCACTTTTCGCTACAATTACAGCTGCAAGTCTTTTGCTGTATGTCTACCAGCTTTGCACATCTAGAGGATGAAATCTTTGCAAAATAGCCCAAGCTCAGTCAGATTGGATGGAGAGCATCTGTGAACAGCAATATTCAATTCTTGCCACAGAGTCTTAGTGGGATTTAGGTATGGACTTTGGGCTCATGCACACAACCTTGCCGTTTTTTGCAGTCTGCAAAAAATGGATGCCGCCCGTGTGCCTTCCACAATTTGCGGAACGGAACAGGAGGCCAATTTTATAATTGCCTATTCTTGTCACAAAATGGAAAAGAATAGGGCATGCCTTATAATTTTTGCAGGGCCACAGAATGGAGCAACGGAAGCGGACAGCACACAGAGTGCTGTCCACATCTTTTGCGGACCCATTGAAATGAATGGTTCCGTATACGGACTGTATATGGAATCAAAATACGGCCCGTATACGGAACGCAAAGAACGTTCATGTGCATGAGCACTTTGACTGGGCCATTTTAACACTGTGCTTTTATTTATTCCATTGTAGCTCTGGCTGTATGTTTAGGGTCATTGTCCTGCTGGAAGGTGAACCTCCACCCCAGTCTCAAGTCTTTTGCAGCCTCTACCAGGTTTTCCTCCAGTATTGCACTGTATGTAGCTTTATCCATCTTCCCATCAACTCTGATCAGCCTACTTGTCCCTGCTGAAGAAAAGCATCCCCACAGCATGATGCTGCCACCACCATGTTTCACGATGGGGATGGTGTGTTCAGTGTGATGTGCGGTGTTAGTTTTCTACCACTATATTTTAGGTGTCACCTACGTGGCTTGTGGCAAACGGGGCTTCTTATGACTTACTTTCAAAAATGGCTTTATTCTTGACACTCTTCCATAAAGGCCAAATTTGGGGAGTACACAACTAATAGTTGTCCTGTGGACAGATTCTGCCACCTGAGCTGTTGATCTCTGCAGCTCCTCCAGAGTGACCATAGGCCTCTTGGATGCTTCACTAATTAGTGCTCTCCTTGTCTGGACTGTCAGTTTAGGTGGACAGCCATGTCTTGGTAGGTTTTCAGTTGTGCCATACTCCTTCCATTTTTGGATGATGGATTTAACAGTGCTCCGTGGGATGTTCAGAGCTTGGGATATTTTTTTTTTTTATAACCTAACCCTGCTTAACACTTCAACACAACTTTATCCCTGACCTGTCTGCTGTGTTCCTTGGTTTTCATGATGCTGTTTGATCACTGATGTTCTCTAACAAACCTCTGAGGCCTTCACAGAACAGCTGTAGTTATACTGAGAATACATTACACATAGGCGGACTCTATTTACTAATCAATTGACTTCTGAAGGCAATTGGTCACACTGGATTTTTTTTAGGGGTTAGGGGTATCAGAGTACAAGGGGCTGAATACAAATGCACGCCACATTTTTCAGATTTTTTTATTTATTAAAAATGTTGACAACCATTTATCATTTTCTTTTCACTTCACTACTTTATGTTGATCTAACACATAAAATCCCAATAAAATACAAGTTTGTGATTGTAACGTGAAAAAATTTGTAAATGTTTAAGGGCTATGAATACTTTTCCAAGGCACTGTATGATGGATCCATGGATTGATGATGGATGGATTCATAGATCAATGGATGGATAATGGATTAATTGATTGATAAGGTATTGAAGATATATTGATGGACGAATGATGGCTCAATGGATGGATAGGTGCATAGATGATGGATGGATCATAGATTGATGGAGTGATAAAAATTGATTGATAATGGATGAATTAATGGAGACGGAGGAATGAAGGCTCAATAGATTTATGGATTGATGATTTATGGCTGGATGGATTAATTGGTGAATTATTAATCAACAGATAAAATTAGATCCATGGATGGATAATTGATTGATGCATGAATTGATTATAAATTGATGGATTAATAGATCAATTGATGGCGTCTTTATGGCTAGTTGATGGATTTATGGTTAATGGGTTCATCAATGGGTGATGGATCGATAGATGATAGTTATATTGATAAACTAATAATGAGGGATTGATGGATATATGAATGACTGATCCATTCATAGAACAATGATAGACAATGGATCGATTAAAAGGGTATTCCGGTTACCATAAATACACTACGTGCAGAATTATTAGGCAAATGAGTATTTTGACCACATCATCCTCTTTATGCATGTTGTCTTACTCCAAGCTGTATAGGCTCGAAAGCCTACTACCAATTAAGCATATTAGGTGATGTGCATCTCTGTAATGAGAAGGGGTGTGGTCTAATGACATCAACACCCTATATCAGGTGTGCATAATTATTAGGCAACTTCCTTTCCTTTGGCAAAATGGGTCAAAAGAAGGACTTGACAGGCTCAGAAAAGTCAAAAATAGTGAGATATCTTGCAGAGGGATGCAGCACTCTTAAAATTGCAAAGCTTCTGAAGCGTGATCATCGAACAATCAAGCGTTTCATTCAAAATAGTCAACAGGGTCGCAAGAAGCGTGTGGAAAAACCAAGGCGCAAAATAACTGCCCATGAACTGAGAAAAGTCAAGCGTGCAGCTGCCAAGATGCCACTTGCCACCAGTTTGGCCATATTTCAGAGCTACAACATCACTGGAGTGCCCAAAAGCACAAGGTGTGCAATACTCAGAGACATGGCCAAGGTAAGAAAGGCTGAAAGACGACCACCACTGAACAAGACACACAAGCTGAAACGTCAAGACTGGGCCAAGAAATATCTCAAGACTGATTTTTCTAAGGTTTTATGGACTGATGAAATGAGAGTGAGTCTTGATGGGCCAGATGGCTGGATTGGTAAAGGGCAGAGAGCTCCAGTCCGACTCAGACGCCAGCAAGGTGGAGGTGGAGTACTGGTTTGGGCTGGTATCATCAAAGATGAGCTTGTGGGGCCTTTTTGGGTTGAGGATGGAGTCAAGCTCAACTCCCAGTCCTACTGCCAGTTTCTGGAAGACACCTTCTTCAAGCAGTGGTACAGGAAGAAGTCTGCATCCTTCAAGAAAAACATGATTTTCATGCAGGAAATGCTCCATCACACGCGTCCAAGTACTCCACAGCGTGGCTGGCAAGAAAGGGTATAAAAGAAGAAAATCTAATGACATGGCCTCCTTGTTCACCTGATCTGAACCCCATTGAGAACCTGTGGTCCATCATCAAATGTGAGATTTACAAGGAGGGAAAACAGTCCACCTCTCTGAACAGTGTCTGGGAGGCTGTGGTTGCTGCTGCACGCAATGTTGATGGTGAACAGATCAAAACACTGACAGAATCCATGGATGGCAGGCTTTTGAGTGTCCTTGCAAAGAAAGGTGGCTATATTGGTCACTGATTTGTTTTTGTTTTGTTTTTGAATGTCAGAAATGTATATTTGTGAATGTTGAGATGTTATATTGGTTTCACTGGTAAAAATAAATAATTGAAATGGGTATATATTTGTTTTTTGTTAAGTTGCCTAATAATTATGTACAGTAATAGTCACCTGCACACACAGATATCCCCCTAAAATAGCTAAAACTAAAAACAAACTAAAAACTACTTCCAAAAATATTCAGCTTTGATATTAATGAGTTTTTTGGGTTCATTGAGAACATGGTTGTTTTTCAATAATAAAATTAATCCTCAAAAATACAACTTGCCTAATAATTCTGCACTCCCTGTATAACTTATGTTTTAGATGGATTCATCATCAATAATTTCCTAATATAATGTAAATTTCACATAGTTACCGTTCAGTAGTTATAAAAGTAGTTTTCTTCCTCTGCTACCCACTGTGTTACCATGGCATCGACCTGTAGTTCTAAACCTTTGTAAGGTCGAGCATGCTCAGTGTGTTGCTATTGATTCTCTAGATAAATGTCTTGTGAAACAAAGGGCGTGTTAGTGCGTAGAGGGGGCGTGACTGGACTGTATATCAGGCAGCCAATCAATAAACACTCACAGCTAGAAAGCTAAGGATTGTGGGGACTGTAGTTTTGTGAGGGGAGATCAGGCCCCATGACACTCTGTGTGTTGCAGGCTCACACAGGAGCTAGACAAATGGATTGCAAGGTAAAGTGAAACTCTGGTTATATCTATAGGTATGGGTTCTTGTTGGGTCACGGCTTGCAGCCCTAATGCAGTTTTTCAAAAATTAAGTTACTTTACCAGAATACCCCTTTAATGAACAGTGAATCAATGGATGATAGATCAATAGCTAGATGAGGGATCAATAGATATGATTGACAGATATATGAATGATGAATTTATGGATGCATCATAGATTGCTGGATAGATGAGGGTATTAGATATTGATTTAATGGCTAAATAATACATTAACGAGTCAGACTGATGTATGAAAGATCATTTATTGCTGGATGTATGTATGACTAATCGATTAGATCAGTGGATGGATTGATAGATCGATGGCAGGATACTATAGATGGATTATGAATCAATGGCTAAATAATACATTAACGAGTCAGACTGATGTATGAAAGATCATTTATTGCTGGATGTATGTATGCATGACTAATCGATTAGATCAGTGGATGGATTGATAGATCGATGGCAGGATACTACAGATGGATTATGAATCAATGGATAAATAAATATTAAAAATGGATTGATTGATGAATGACAAATCAATGGATGGATGATTAATGAAAGATGGAATGATTATGATGGATCAATGGACAGATTAATAATTGGATGATCGGTCAATAGATGATGGCTGTATGGATGATTTGACAATGTATTCATTGCTGGATGGATGATGAATTATGGATTAATGAATGAGAGATTGATGATGGATGTTCAGTATACTGGAAGCATGGATAGATGATAGATAGATTTCCTCTAAATATACAGTTTCAAGAAAAAGTATGTGAACCCTTTGGAATGATATGGATTTCTGCACAAATAGGTCACAACAATAGACAATCACAGTCTGCTTAAACTAATAACACACAAAGAATTAAATGTTACCATGTTTTTATTGAACACACCATGTAAACGTATTTTCTTCTGTTTAAGCCATTCTGTTGTTGATTTACTTCTATGCTTTGGGTCGTTGTCCTGTTGCAACACCCATCTTCTGTTGAGCTTCAGCTGGTAGACAGTTGGCCTTAAGTTCTCCTGCAAAATGTCTTGATAAACTTGGGAATACATTTTTCCTTCGATGATGGCAATCCGTCCAGGCCCTGACGCAGCAAAGCAGCCCCAAACCATGATGCCCCCTTGTAAAGGGGGGAATATTAATCACCAATATTATGCGAATATCGATAATTAATATTCCTAAGAGGAGCTGTCTATTGATGACTCCGCCTATTTGTGCCTTTATATAATAATTACACAATACCTTCGCTATGCTTTACACTGATCGCTACACTAGCTGCATGCGCCTTACTGTACTATCGCCAATAACTACACGTTACACAGATAGGTACAAGTAACACAGTATTTAAGGGTACTCAATTTCCGCTAACTTGGGACAAAAATTTCAATCTTTCATGGACTCAATATGCCCTCAGCGAATACCTTGGGGTGTCTTCTTTCCAAAATGGGGTCATTTGTGGGGTGTTTGTACTGCCCTGGCATTTGAGGGTCTCCGCAATCATTACATGTATGGGCAGCATTAGGAGTTTCTGCTATTCTCCTTATATTGAGCTTATAGGTAATGCGATTTTTTTTTTCCGTTTAGCCTCTGGGCTGAAAGAAAAAAAATGAACGGCACAGATTTCTTCATTCGCATCGATCAATGTGGATAAAAAAATCTCTGCCAAAAAAAAAAGGAGGGGAAAGGCATCTGCCAGGACATAGGAGCTCCGCCCAACATCCATACCCACTTAGCTCGTATGCCCTGGCAAACCCGATTTCTCCATTCACATCAATCGATGTGGATGAATAAATCATTGCCGGGATTTTTTTTTTTTTTTTTTTATATACAAAGTGTTTGCCAAAGCATATGAACACCGCCACCTCCTCAGCTCGTATGCCTCGGCAAACGTATCTTTTACTGCAGAGGAGAAATCTCGTCTTACAGCGCCGCATACACCGACTTGTGTGTAATCTGACAGCAGCGCAATGCTTCTGTCAGAATGCACATCAGTGCTGCAGCTAGTCGATCGGTTGGTCCACCTGGAAGGTAAAAAAAACAAAGCAAAAAAGAAAAAACCAGGCCGCAACGCAATAAATTTTATTAACTTTATAATAACTTTAGAACAGAACATATAAACTTTATTTAACTTTTGAAACTGAACATTAACTTTTATAGGACAAACCTCTCCTTCCCCATGGGACAATGTGCAAAGCGCAAATCGCCCAAAGATGTGGCGAAGCACATTATGCACTTTGTCCCAGGTGAAAGGAGAGGTTTGCAGCAGCTCTGTGTGAATGGGCCCTAATAGCCCTGTGTGCCTGTCCTGGTGAGATGCAATCCCTATGCTAGGTGTACCTGTGTGTGGTACTTCTGGAAACACTCTCCAAAGCATAGGGCAGGGGGGTCAGGGCAGTCAGGATAGAAATAGCGGGTGTCACGCCTTATTCCACTCCTGCTACAGACACTACATCTTTTTCGAGGTGACGGTTGGTTTGAGGTACCAGGAACGACACTGGGTTTAAGGAGGGGTTACAACCAGGGGTTAATCAGGGTAGGAAAAGGGTAAACCAGGGGGGGGATAATCGTAATCTAATTATACGCTATATCTATATATATTTATAGATCAATGGTTATAAATATATATACATATAGACGTACACACCACAATACAAATCTAGCTACAACAGACAATTCCCAATTCCACCCCACACTGTACATACATTCCTTAGCAGCCCACCCCAAAACACACACTCAGCTGCTACTGGAGTAAGCAGGCAGCAGTGAAGGGATAGGCAGGGAAGGGGTGAATATGGTTGGCACTGCAAGGGCAGAGGTACAATGCCATCCCAGCGTATACTCAGCCATCTCCAGGGGCAAATGGGCCTCTCTTCCTTCAGGCAGCAGTCCTCATGTGTCTCTGGTTCTAGTCTGGTTGCAAGAGCCCCTCTTCCTGGTTTCAGGCTCCTATATCAGCCTCAAAACCAGCCCACCTCCCCCCTCCTCAGGGATGTGACATCATAGTGTGACTGTGACGTATGCATGCCAGTTGGCCCCCTGAGGCTAGCAGCACCACATGCCCAGCCATGTCACAAACACAAGGTGGGGCCGAGCATAGTAAATAGGCTGATAAACTCAACAAAGTGCCTCAAATCAATTGATCCCTTAGCCTTTGAAGTCACCAGCCACCTGGAGACATATCCACCCCCCCTGCAGGAACTGGCTGAACGCTGGGGAAATTTAAGTATATATATATATATATATATATATATATATGTATATAGATACTTGGGGCGCATCTATATACTCATTGTAAACCTGGGGGCATACATGGGCAGTTATAGGCCTATATATATATATATATATATACACATACACCTGGGGGAGAGCCATGGCAGATACACATATATGTCCTCCTGATAACATATATACACATATATAAGGGGAATGTATATTATAGATATATATATATATATATATATATGTTATAAGGGGCCACAGCCATATATATATTATAAGGGGCACGGTCTAAAGGAGGCACATATTTCCCACAGGGGCCACCATGAGCCCCTGGGGATCACCATGGGCAGACGTGCGCAGATGCTGGGCACATCTGCGCACATTGTCCCATGATGCTGTGGTTAATGTATGCACATATATACCATACATGCCCGCACGTGTTTGCAGGCATGCATGGATATATATGCATACGTCTCAACACCCCTCCACCATACTTCACAGTTGGGATGAGGTTTTGATGTTGGTGTGCTGTGCCTCTTTTTCTCCACACATAGTGTTGTGTGTTTCTTCCAAACAACTCAACTTTGGTTTCATCTGTCCACAGAATATTTTGCCAGTACTGCTGTGGAACATCCAGGTGCTCTTGTGCAAACTGTAAACACGCAGCAATGTTTTTTGGCTTCCTCTGTGGTATCCTCCAATGAAATCCATTCTTGTTTAGTGTTTTACGTATCGTAGATTAGCTAACAGGGATGTTAGCATATGCCAGATACTTTTGTAAGTCTTTAGCTGACACTCTAGGATTCTTCTTCACCTCATTGAGCAGTCTGCACTGTGCTCTTGCAGTCATCTTTACAGGACGGCCACTCCTAGGGAGAGTAGCAGCAGTGCTGAACTTTCTCCATTTATAGACAATTTATCTTACCATGGACTGATGAACAGCAAGGCTTTTGGAGATACTTTTATAACCCTTTCCAGCTTTATGCAAGTCAACAATTCTTAATCGTAGGTTTTCGGAGAGCTCTTTGGTGCAAGGCATCATTCACATCAGGCAATGCTTCTTCTTCAACCAACACCTCCAATCTTATCTCATTGATTGGACTCCAGTTGGCTGACACCTCACTCCAATTAGCTTTTGGAGATGTCATTAGTCTAGGGGTTCACATACTTTTTCCACCTGCACTGTGAATGTTTACATGGTGTGTTCAATAAAAACATGGTAACATTTAATTCTGTACTGTACATGCTAGCAACAGAAAAATCACTATTAAACCATGCACAATGCCTTGTAGGGCTTGCTCAGCTAAATGGTATGATACCTATCAATCCGTTACCTCACTCTGGAAAGAAAGTAATTTGAATGTGAATATGCAAATGAACAGATAAATGGGCTGAGGGTAGGCCCAAGCCACACTGTGCACCCTTGCTTCCTCTGCCAGCCCCTCCCTCTCTATATTGAATGATAGGGCCAGCAAAATGACTGTGCCGAAACCTGGCCTTGCCAATCAAGGAGAGTTAAGGGCTAGCAGAGAAAGCAGGAGGAGAAAATAAAAGGTATAATTAAATTCAGCTGAGCTAGCCGTGCAACACATTGTACCTGGTTTATGAGTACATTTCCTTCTGACAAACTCCCTTTATAGATGAATGATGCTTCAAAGGATAGAGGATGGATGGATGGATAGAAGGATAATGAATGAATCAATGGACAGATAAACTGGATCTATGAATGGATGAAGGATCAATGGATGATGTATACAGGTCCTTCTAAAAAAATTAGCATATTGTGATAAAGTTCATTATTTTCTGTAATGTACTGATAAACATTAGACTTTCATATATTTTAGATTCATTACACACAACTGAAGTAGTTCAAGCCTTTTATTGTTTTAATATTGATGATTTTGGCATACAGCTCATGAAAACCCAAATTTCCTATCTAAAAAAATTAGCATATTTCATCTGACCAATAAAAGAAAAGTGTTTTTAATACAAAAAAAGTCAACCTTCAAATAATTATGTTCAGTTATGCACTCAATACTTGGTCGGGAATCCTTTTGCAGAAATGACTGCTTCAATGCGGCGTGGCATGGAGGCAATCAGACTGTGGCACTGCTGAGGTGTTATGGAGGCCCAGGATGCTTCGATAGCGGCTCATCCAGAGTGTTGGGTCTTGCGTCTCTCAACTTTCTCTTCCCAATATCCCACAGATTCTCTATGGGGTTCAGGTCAGGAGAGTTGGCAGGCCAATTGAGCACAGTAATACCATGGTCAGTAAACCATTTACCAGTGGTTTTGGCACTGTGAGCAGGTGCCAGGTCATGCTGAAAAATGAAATCTTCATCTCCATAAAGCTTTTCAGCAGATGGAAGCATGAAGTGCTCCAAAATCTCCTGATAGCTAGCTGCATTGACCCTGCCCTTGATAAAACACAGTGGACCAACACCAGCAGCTGACATGGCACCCCAGACCATCACTGACTGTGGGTACTTGACACTGGACTTCAGGCATTTTCCTCTCCCCAGTCTTCCTCCAGACTCTGGCACCTTGATTTCCGAATGACATGCAACAGTCCAGTGCTGCTTCTCTGTAGCCCAGGTCAGGCGCTTCTGCCGCTGTTTCTGGTTCAAAAGTGGCTTGACCTGGGGAATGCGGCACCTGTAGCCCATTTCCTGCACACGCCTGTACACGGTGGCTCTGGATGTTTCTACTCCAGACTCAGTCCACTGCTTCCGCAGGTCCCCCAAGGTCTGGAATCGGTCCTTCTCCACAATCTTCCTCAGGGTCCGGTCACCTCTTCTCGTTGTGCAGCGTTTTCTGCCACACTTTTTCCTTCCCACAGACTTCCCACTGAGGTGCCTTGATACAGCACTCTGGGAACAGCCTATTCGTTCAGAAATTTATTTCTGTGTCTTACCCTCTTGCTTGAGGGTGTCAATGATGGCCTTCTGGACAGCAGTCAGGTCGGCAGTCTTACCCATGATTGCGGTTTGGAGTAATGAACCAGCCTGGGAGTTTTTAAAAGCCTCAGGAATCTTTTGCAGGTGTTGAGTTAATTAGTTGATTCAGATGATTAGGTTAATAGCTCGTTTAGAGAACCTTTTCATGATATGCTAATTTTTTTGATAGGAATTTTGGGTTTTCATGAGCTGTATGCCAAAATCATCAATATTAAAACAATAAAAGGCTTGAACTACTTCAGTTGGTGTGTAATGAATCTAAAATATATGAAAGTCTAATGTTTATCAGTACATTACAGAAAATAATGAACTTTATCACAATATGCTAATTTTTTTAGAAGGACCTGTAGATGCATCAGGTTGATAGAAATTGGATGGATGAATCATCCATCAATCTATGATAATGAATCAATAGATGGATGAATGATTGATAGATCAGTGGATGGATGTTTTGATGGAGGAGGTATAGATGGAATAAATTGATGGACGATGGAACGTTTGAGATATTGATGGATAGACTATAGAGAAATGGATGTTTAATTAATAGAACAATAGATGGCTCATGATTGATGTATGATAGATCAGTTGACTGATGAAGGATCAATTATTGATGGATGACTGATGGATGGATAATTGATGAATGAATAATAGATGATGCAATGGGTAATAAATCTAAAGATCGATGGCTTGATGATTAGATGATACATCAATAAATGGACAGATTGATGATAGATTTATAGATGATGTCACAACTTATGATGGAATCATAGGTGATTGATGAATGTATGGATGATGTAACAATGGAATTATTTTTAATATCAATAGCTTATGGATGGATCAGTGATTGACGGTGAATGGGAGAATGATAGATAACAGACAAATCAATTGCTACATTTTAGTAGTAACCATCGTGTGAAAGCTGCTGTCCCTAAAGTTTGTTAAATTAAAGGGCATCTGTCAGCAGATTTGTGCCTATGAAACAGGCTGACCTGTTACATGTGCGCTTGGCAGCTGAAGGCAACTCCTGCATTGCTGAGAAAAATTTAGTTTTAATATATGTAAATGAGCCTCTAGGAGCAATGGAGCCATTACTCCTAGAGGCTCAGCTCTCTCTGTAACTGCTGTGCCCTGCCCCATCAAAGTGCAGAGGTACAAATCTGCTGACAGATGCCCTTTAAGGAGGACCAACAGAAGGTCATAATACAGTGATACCAATTTTTTTTTTTATAATTTTTGCACAAAACACTTCTCTTTGTACTGCAGCTTATAAAACCCATAACATTTCTATTTTTTTATGGCGCTGCATGAGGGCCCTTTTTCTGGGATAAGCTGTCTTTTTATTCAGTTATTTTTTTAGGGAGGCAGAATAAAACAAAAGCAATTTTGTCATTTTTTAAAATGTATTTATTTTACAGAGTTCACAGTGTGGTTAAATAACTTTATAGTTTAGGCCATTAACTCATTACGGATGCAGGTAAACCAAATATGTGCAGTTTTTTTTTCATTTTTTTATTTTTATATAATAAAGCAGGAAATGTGTGGTTTGTGTTTTTTTTCCCCCTTAAATGCTAAATGTTTTATTATTATATATATTTTTTTATCCCTAATTGAGGACATGAACATGCAATTAGAACACTTCTCTAAACTGGAATACTTCAGTATATAGGTGATGGGCATCCAATTAGGACCATGTTGGAGTAAAGTCTTAGGCCTCTTTCACACGGGCGTCCTGGATTTGCTCCGGATGCATCAAGTGTGCATTGCGGGAAACCAGCGCGAGTGCGCACACAATTTCAGTCAGTTTTGACTGCGATTGCGTTGTTTCGTTTTTATCGTGCGGGTGCAATGCGTTATAACATGGTTATAAGGGAAAATTATAGCATTCTTAATACAGAATGCTTACTAAAATGTCAATTGAGGGTTTAAAAAATAAAAAAAATTAACTCGCCTTATGCACTTGATCGCGCAGCCTGCATAGTCTTCTTTCAGGACCTGCCAAAGGACCTTTGATGACATAAGCACACTCATCGCGTGGTGACATCCGCGCAGGTCCTGCTGAATGAAGATAAAAGATCCTTCTATCTTCATTCAGCAGGACCTGCGCGGATGTCACCACGCTCACCATGTGGTGAGCG
The DNA here is from genome assembly GCF_014858855.1 of Bufo gargarizans. NCBI lineage: Eukaryota > Metazoa > Chordata > Amphibia > Anura > Bufonidae > Bufo > Bufo gargarizans. The sequence goes on from NC_058089.1 coordinate 3,063,133, forward strand.
CTATTACGTCATCGTAAGCCCTTTGGCAGGTCCTGAAAGAAGACGATGCCTGCTACACGATCAATTGAATAAGGCGAGTTAATTTTTTTATTTTTTACCCCCTCAATTGACATTTTAGTAAGCATTCTGTATGAAGAATGCTATTATTTTTCCTTTATAACAAAGTTATAGGGGAAAATAATACAGTGAATTTACTTTAATGGGGTCCCAGGTTGCTCATCCCCATCATCTCCTAGCAACCATGCGTGAAAATCGCACCGCATCCGCACTTGCTTGCAGATGCTTGAGATTTTCATTCATTTCTATGGGGCCTGCGTTGCGCGAAAAATGCAGAATTTAGAACATGCTGCGATTTTCACGCAACACACAAGTGATGTGTGAAAATCAACGCTCATCTGCACAGCCCCATTGAAGTGAATGGGTCCGGATTCAGTGCGGGTACAATGCGTTCACCTCACGCATTGCACCCGTGCGGAATTCTTGCCTGTGTGAAAGGGGCCTTAGGCCTCTTTCACACGAGCGAGTTTTCCATCCGGGTGAAATGCGTGAAGCAAACGCATAGCATCCGAACTGAACCCTGACCCATTCATTTTAATAGGTCTGAGTACAAAAAACACAGCATGTTCTATATTGTGTGTTTTTCAAGCAGCACTGGTTCCATGAAGTTAAAAAACGGACGGCATCCAGATGCAATGTGTTTTTCAATGATGGTTGCGAGGAGATTTAGATTGTATCCGCATCCAATCCAGACGGAAAAACTGCCAGTTTTTCCCTGAACAGACCCTGACACAATCCGTATGACTCGTGTGCAAGAGGCCTTATCTCTGTTCACACCACCATTGGCCATACATCTCCAGTAAATATCTGACAATGGAAAAATGTAGGCACGCTTCTATGTTCTACGGGAAAGCCATATGGTAAAATCTGAACAATGATACAGTTCATTTTTTTTTACAGCATACTGTTACATTTATATAATTTGTTGGAAAAAAAACCAACCGATTATTAATAATTAGCAGAAATGAAACAACCTCAGCACTAATATACTGGCTGAAAAATATGTGGTAGGAATTGAATGTTCATAGACAAAAATGCAATTTTGAAGAAAAGTGTTTAATTATGTACACAATGCAATGGTAATGATTACATATTTACTATAAGTGAAAAATTTACATCTAGCAGTTTTTAAACAAATGCATCAAGTACATTAGAGTCCATCACTGAAAGTAGTAGCAGGTTTCCGGGTTTAGTACGTGAACTGCAATTCACTGCTCACTGTCAGGCAAGTGTAACAGCTTGGTCTGAATGGTGGTATAAATAATGCCCTAAAACGCATGGATCTGGAATGCAATTACATCATAGGATAAGGTGCCGGTCAGTAATGAGGAAAAATAGCACTTTGTAAACTATCCTACTTTATGTACAAATAGATTGTGTTCTGGAATTTGGAGAACAGCATAAAATCAGAGTGGAATAGTCTAAAACAAAGCAGACCAGGTACACGATGGAGGCAGGTCTTAAGTGGTTCTATTTTAAAAAAGGGCTTTCGATCCTTGGTTTTCAAATTCTGACCAGGCATCATTCAGCTCCATGAATATCATTTTGGCATACTGTTCATAAGGTTGTCCTGTGGCCTACAAAGGGAAAAAAACAACAACATTTTCTTATGATTCACTGGCATATCTGTATACATTACACATCCTAAGGCCCAAATTACAAGTGCTGGATTTGACAGAGTTTTAAGTGAAGGTTCCACACCAAAATCAGTGTCAAATCCAATGACCATGTGCATCTTTTGCATGAGAATGGGGTACAGAAAATATTTGTTTGCACTGTGAACATTCTGCATGGAAAAGACAAGGATTCGCCAACTAAATGACAGTGTATAATCCATGTGTGGATCTGCTGCACACCAGCAGCACATCCACAGCAGAAAACCAAGTGTAAGGCCTCATGCACACCACTATTATGCGGTGCGGAAATTGCGGATCCTCAAAACATGGATACCGGCAGTGTGCATTTAGCATTTTGTGGGAACAGAACGGCCAGCCCCTAATAGAACAGCCATATCCTTGTCCGTTATGTGGACAATAATAGGACATTTTCAATTTTTTTTGTGGAACGGCCATGTGGACACGGAATGCACACGGGGTCGTATATGTCAAAAAACATATATGACGCATTGAAGGGGGACCTTTAGACTGGCTCCCAACACGGCTGGCACCATCACAAGAAAGGTTTCATTTTTCCATTGTGCTGCTCTAAACATTATATAGGTCCTCAATAGTAAAAAGCAAACAACCCCTTTAACAACTTGTGGACAAAGCCTAAGGCTACATTGACAAAATGGAAAAACTGTCAGTTTTTAACTGACATTTTTTTCACTGGTGCCTTTCTGAGAAACGGACGTTAACATACATACAGTGAATATAAAAATTCTACAAACCCCTGTTAATGTCAGGTTTCTGTAATGTAAAAATTTCAGAACTTTTTCCACCTTTAATGTGACCTATAAACTGTACCACTCAATTGAAAAACAGACTGAAATCTTTTAGGTGGCGGGAAGAAAAAATATAAAAAGAAAATAATATGGTTAAGGGTGTGCACACCCTTAAACTAATACTTTGTTGAAGCACCTTTTGATTTTATTACAGCACTCAGTCTTTTTGGGTATGAGTCTATCACCATGGCACATTTTGACTTGACAAGATTAGCCCTCTCTTCTTTGCAAAAACACTCCAAATCTGTCAGATTGCGAGGGCATCTCCTGAGCACAGCCCTTTTCAGATCACCCCACAGATTTTCAATCAGATTCAGGTCTGGGCTCTGGCTGGGCCATTCCAAAACTTGAATCTTCTTCTGGTGAAGCCATTCCTTTGTTGATTTGGATGTATGCTTTGGGTCGTTGTCATGCAGAATGATGAAGTTCCTCTTCATGTTCAGCTTTCTAGCAGAAGCCTGAAGGTTTTGTGCCAATATGGACTGGTATTTGGAACTGTTCATAATTCCCTCTAGCTTAACTAAGGCCCCAGTTCCAGCTGAAGAAAAACAGCCCTAAAGCATGATGCTGCCACCACCATGCTGCACTGTGCTATAGTGTTCTATTTGTGATGTGCAGTGTTGTTTTTGCGCCAAACATATCTTTTGGAATTATGGCCAAAAAGTTCAACCTTGGTTTCATCAGACCATAACACCTTTTCCCACATGCTTTTGGGAGACTTCAGATGTGTTTTTGCAAAACGTAGCCTGGCTTGGATGTTTTTCTTCGTAAGAAAAGGCTTTCGTCTTGCCACTCTACCCCATAGCCCAGACATATGAAGAATACGGGAGATTGTTGTCACATGTACCACACAGCCAGTACTTGCCAGATATATCTAATGCCTTGGAAATTCTTTTGCACCCTTCTCCTGACTGATATCTTTTAGCAATGAGATCCCTTAGAAACTCTCTGTGGACCATGGCTTTTGCTGTGGGGTGCGACTAAGAAAATTTCAGGAAAAACCAACTAGAGCAGCTGAACTTTATTTGGGGTTAATCAGAGGCACTTTAAATGATGGCAGGTGTATGCTGGCTTCTATTAAACTGGATTTTGAATGTGATTGTTTAATTCTGAACACAGCTACATCCCCCAGTTATGCAACCACTTTTTTTTTTTTTTGTTTGTTTGTTTTCTTCCCTCCACCTAAAAGATTTCAGTTTGTTTTTCAATTGACTGGTACAGTTTATAGGTCACATTAAAGGTGGAAAAATTCTGAAATGATTTATCTTTGTCTAATTTTTTTTACATCACAGAAACCTGACATTTTAACAGGGTTGTGTAGAATTTTTATATCGACTGTATATAACATGCTGTCCTTAACCACTTAAGGACCACAGGTTTATACCCCCCTAGTGACCAGGCCCTTTTTTACAAATCGGCACTCCACAACTTTAGCGGTTTATTGCTCGGTCATGCAACTTACCACCCAAATGAATTTTACCTCCTTTTCTTCTCACTAATAGAGCTTTCATTTGGTGGTATTTTATTGCTGCTGACATTTTTACTTTTTTTGTTATTAATCAAAATGTAACGATTTTTTTGCAAAAAAATGACATTTTTCACTTTCAGCTGTAAAATTTTGCAAAAAAACGACATCCATATATAAATTTTTCGCTACATTTATTGTTCTACATGTCTTTGATAAAAAAAAAATGTTTGGGCAAAAAAAAAATGGTTTGGGTAAAAGTTATAGCATTTACAAACTATGGTACAAAAATGTGAATTTCCGCTTTTTGAAGCCGCTCTGACTTTCTGAGCACCGGTCATGTTTCCTGAGGTTCTACAAGGCCCAGACAGTACAAACACCCCACAAATGACCCCATTTCGGAAAGTAGACACCCTAAGGTATTCGCTGATGGGCATAGTGAGTTCATAGAACTTTTTATTTTTTGTCACAAGTTAGCGGAAAATGATGATTTTTATTTTAATTTTTTTTTTTCTTACAAAGTCTCATATTCCACTAACTTGCGACAAAAAATAAAAAATTCTAGGAACTCGCCATGCCCCTCACGGAATACCTTGGGGTGTCTTCTTTCCAAAATGGGGTCACTTGTGGGGTAGTTATACTGCCCTGGCAATTAATGGGCCCAAATGTGTGAGAAGTACCTTGCAATCAAAATGTGTAAAAAATGGCCTGCGAAATCCGAAAGGTGCACTTTGGAATATGTGCCCCTTTGCCCACCTTGGCTGCAAAAAAGTGTCACACATCTGGTATCGCCGTACTCAGGAGAAGTTGGGGAATGTGTTTTGGGGTGTCATTTTACATATACCCATGCTGGGTGAGAGAAATATCTTGGCAAAAGACAACTTTTCCCATTTTTTTATACAAAGTTGGCATTTGACCAAGATATTTCTCTCACCCAGCATGGGTATATGTAAAATGACACCCCAAAACACATTCCCCAACTTCTCCTGAGTACGGCGATACCAGATGTGTGACACTTTTTTGCAGCCAAGGTGGGCAAAGGGGCACATATTCCAAAGTGCACCTTTCGGATTTCGCAGGCCATTTTTTACACATTTTGATTGCAAAGTTCTTCTCACACATTTGGGCCCCTAAATTGCCAGGGCAGTATAACTACGCCACAAGTGACCCCATTTTGGAAAGAAGACACCCCAAGGTATTCCGTGAGGGGCATAGCGAGTTCCTAGAATTTTTTATTTTTTGTCGCAAGTTAGTGGAATATGAGACTTTGTAAGGAAAAAAGAAAAAAAAAGAAAAATCATCATTTTCCGCTAACTTGTGACAAAAAATAAAAAATTCTAGGAACTCGCCATGCCCCTCACGGAATACCTTGGGGTGTCTTCTTTCCAAAATGGGGTCACTTGTGGCGTAGTTATACTGCCCTGGCAATTTAGGGGCCCAAATGTGTGAGAAGAACTTTGCAATCAAAATGTGTAAAAAATGGCCTGCGAAATCCGAAAGGTGCTCTTTGGAATGTGTGCCCCTTTGCCCCCCTTGGCTGCAAAAAAGTGTCACACATCTGGTATCGCCGTACTCAGGAGAAGTTGGGGAATGTGTTTTGGGGTGTCATTTTACATATACCCATGCTGGGTGAGAGAAATATCTTGGCAAAAGACAACTTTTCCCATTTTTTTATACAATGTTGGCATTTGACCAAGATATTTCTCTCACCCAGCATGGGTATATGTAAAATGACACCCCAAAACACATTCCCCAGCTTCTCCTGAGTACGGCGATACCAGATGTGTGACACTTTTTTGCAGCCTAGATGCGCAAAGGTGCCCAAATTCCTTTTAGGAGGGCATTTTTAGACATTTGGATCCCAGACTTCTTCTCACACTTTCGGGCCCCTAAAAAGCCAGGGCAGTATAAATACCCCACATGTGACCCCACTTTGGAAAGAAGACACCCCAAGGTATTCAATGAGGGGCCTGGCGAGTTCATAGAATTTTTTTTTTTTGCATAAGTTAGCGGAAATTGATTTTTTTTTTTTTTTGTTTTTTTCTCACAAAGTCTCACTTTCCGCTAACTTAGGACAAAAATTTCAATTTTTCATGGACTCAATATGCCCCTCAGCAAATACCTTGGGGTGTCTTCTTTCCGAAATGGGGTCACATGTGGGGTATTTATACTGCCCTGGCTTTTTAGGGGCCCTAAAGCGTGAGAAGAAGTCTGGAATATAAATGTCTAAATGGAGCCTTACCGGGGGGGGTGATCAATGACAGAGAGGTGATCACCCATATAGACTCCCTGTCATTGATCACCCCCCTGTAAGGCTCCATTCAGACGTCCGCATGTGTTTTGCAAAACACATGCGGACGTCTGAATGGAGCCTTACAGGGGGGTGATCAATGACAGAGAGGTGATCACCCATATACACTCCCTGTCATTGATCACCCCCCTGTAATTGGTCAGACGTCGACATGTGTTGAAACAAATGC